>NC_079495.1:19151386-19231678 GCF_030052815.1 Hevea brasiliensis
AATTAAAATACACCCTAGATGCCTTGAGAGAAGATTTAGGATAACTTAGGACTGATTTCCATCAAAAAAATGATCCTCAATTCAGTAAATAAACGAGATAACATCCCTAGTAAGATTCAAGTGTGAAATCTTAATTCCATAATTGTTTCAAATAAATTATTTTGTTTTAAGATTACCATTCTAGTGTTTAAGATTAACAAACTTCACTCTCTAAGTATTCGATAGCCTAGACAATCAAAATTACTGTGTAGATTGGTACTTGCTAATCAAATTTCCTCGTGGGAACGATACTCTACTAATCACTTTATTACTTGTTAGCGATCCGTGCACTTGCGGGGTTGTAAAACCAGGCAAACAGTCCGAAGGTCAAAAAGTGAAGAACAAAAAGTTGGAAGAATTACACTGGGCGTGTAAGCATGTTACACAGCCCATGCAAAAAGGAGCTGCAGAAGACCCATTGTATGACCCATGAAATATACCTTGTGCAACACTCTCTGCTCTATGTAATCCTCTGGACAAGAAGAAACTTCAAGGCAGAAAGTAGTGTAGAACATTACACGGCTCTACAAATGCATGCATTTCATATCATTATTTAGTTATAATTTTACAGCTAATTTACCCTTGTTTATAGCTTTTATAGTAGAAATTAGCCTTTATTCAGTTAATTTTGCTTTTTCATACTTTTAGTTTAATTTGTAGAATTTATTTATTTTGTATGTTAAAATTTGGAGAATTTTGGTGATATTTTGATCATGGCAACTTTTTGAAGGAAATCAGAGTTGAATTGCAAAGTTTTAAAAAGAAAAATTTAAAGTTGAGTTTTAATAAAACAAAAAGTTACACAACCTATGATATAACTTATGTAGCTTGTGTCGCAAGTTGTGTCATAATTAGAAATGAACTTTTTCTCAGGCCAAAAGTAACACAAGCATGGACACAATCTCATTTAGCCTATATTGATACACCTAATGAATCTCAGCATTTTTCAAAAGGTTACACAACTCGCAACACAAGGCGCAGCACAACCCGATTCAGCTTGTGTCGTTTTAATGAAAAAATACTAATGTGGCACCTTCTCTCCTCTGACTTAATACATCATTTCTCTCCAGAACCTTCTATCTTTTAACCCATTCTAGGGCAGACCCCTTAACCATATAAAAGCTGTTTTTCCTCTTTCTTACCCCAAGAAGGCTACAAGGACAATTTCTAAAAAGAAAAGGAGAGAGAGGACAGCATTCTTAGATCGATTTTGTAGCAGCTAAAGAGAAATCTTCTACAATGTTCCAACTACAGATTTTTCACCATTTTTACTAAGTTTTTCTTTCCCTTAGCTTAGTTTTTCATTTCTTCTTATTTCTCTACTTAGATTTATCTTGAAACCATGTTTAGTGAGTAAAAATTTGAGATTCTAGAGATGGGTACATAAATATTGCCCTGTAATGTGATTTTTTTTAAACTAATTTAGCTATTTAAATGAGATTTGCTACATTTTGATTTATTGCTTGTGAGCTTATTAACTAGCTTAATGAAGGGCCCTCATTAAGTTAAGTTTTAATCTTTTATAGATGGACTAAAAAGTGAATGTTTGGAATAGATAATCACACAATGAACTTGGTTTTCTTGGTGTTAAAAATAAGCTAAAAAGATTAAAAGGACTTTTAAAATCAATTAGAGCTTTAAATGAGTTTTTATCAAGTTTGAAATACCGTGAAAATAGGATTTGATTTGATAAAAACTACCTTTGAAATGCTTGAGAAAGGTTTCAAAGAACTAAGAATCGATTTCCTTCAAAATTGCAAATCTCAAGTCTTTGGCTAAATTAGGAATAAACCACATACAAGCAATATTGAAAAGCCTTATCTCTAGAATCACTTTAATTTTATTAAAGTTAGATTTAAATTATCCCAAATCCGTAATTTGCAATTTTAGCTTAAATTTTAGTCATCTAATTTAATTAGTTTAATTAATCGTTTGATTTAGTTTAAATTTCTTAAACATCAATTTTATACTCAATTTCATTTTTGATATCTTTAAATTTTGGCATTCTAATTGGCTTGTTCATTTAATGCTAATTTAATCACAATTCTCTATGGGAACGACATATTTAAATATGTACTACAATGACTCGTGCACTTGCGGTAGCTATTTTACACCATATCGATCAATGCTACACGAACCATGCACAAACTCTAACAAAGAGTCCCAACTCGACTTTTCTTCCTATTTGCCCGACCCGAAAGGACTTCCAAGGCTATTAGGCCTCTGAATTAAGGTCTTTTACCCCAAATATAAATATAATAAGTCAAGAATAAAGAGGACGGATTCTTTTACATTCAAACATAGCATTCTACCTCGAGAGAGATAATTTGACTAGATTGCTAGAGGAGATTTCCAGCCGAAGTTTAAAAAATCCAAAGCTACAAATTCTCATTCTGGGTTATTTTATTCTATTTCTTATGATGTTTTCTCTTTATTTTCTTATTTTAAGTTTAATTATAGAACTCACCATGTGTGAGTAGTTTTCTTTATTCTAGAGTTAGGGATGTAGCACTTTCAATTCAGTTATGAATTTACTTTAATTCTATTTTAATAAATCTAGGGTTTATTCTTGGTTCAACTTCTTATGTTCTTGATGCATGCTATGTGTTGGTACCCGCTTAGTATTAATTCTATATATTAATTGAAGGACTAAAAAGTAAAGATTAATATTAGAAAGACATGATTTTGAACTTAGGGTTTTTGACTTAGAGATAAGCTAAAATTCTATGTGACACTGATAATTAATCAAAGAACTAAATACATCTGAATTAATTTAATTGCCATGAAAATAGGGTTTAAATTTTTTGAGATACAACTTTAGTACTTTAAAAGATGACTTAAATAATTTAGGATTAATTTTCTTTAAAGTAATAATTTCTCAATTTATTGAATAGGTTATATTAAGTCTCTGATTGATTGAAGTGTGAACCCCTAACTCTGGAATGCTTTTGTTTATTAATATTTTAGTCTAATTAATGAACTTTCCTCGACTTTTTAGCAATAATTAGTTGCTTTATACATTCATCTCGATTTTGATAGTCTAGATAATTATAATTGCTGTGTAGTTTAGTACTCAAACACGATCCTTGTAGGAACGATGTTCACTCATCACTCTATTACTTGTTACAATCTGTGCACTTACAAGATTTTGCACAACAACCACTATCTTCTTTGTCAATTATTTAACATTAGCAATGTTATAGAGAAGTTTCAAGTGCTGAATCCCATATCTAAAATTTTAATGAGAGGGAGGGGAGGACTTCTTTGTAAAACAAGAATCTCCATCCCACCTTATATATATGGCCCAAAGCCAATAAATGGATTTTAATGAGACTTTAATTAAATTAAAAGTTTATTAAAGTTTCTATAATAACTTTTTGGCATTTCAATTTTTTTTTAAGCTTAATTTGTTTAAATAAGCCGAGCTCAAGTTGTGACATTGAAGTTTGAATCGTTGGCTTGAATTTAGAGAAAAAAATGTCAAGCCGAATCTGAGCTATTCAAACCTCAGCTTGGCTCAGCTCATTTACACCCTTTATCATAAAGAGATGGAATAAAACTGCAAGGATTAAGGAATGTAATAGTGTGCGGGTCTATAAGAATAAGTAGATTTCTAGGGTTATTATTGAGTATGTTCAAAACATTTTTTCGATAAGGGTTGATCTAAATATAAAAGTTGTGCTAGAAACTATTGGGAACTTGGTTTCTCAACAAATAAATGAGCAGCTAATCCGACCTTATTTAGAGGGGGAAGTTCACAGAGCTTTGAAACAAATGCATCTCACCAAGGCAACCAAGCCTAATGGTATGCCAACTCTTTTTTATAAAAAAAAAAAGTTTCATATTATTGGTTTTGATGTTATTCGAGTTGTCTTATATGTCCTTAACCATGATTCTGATCCCTCTATCCTAGACCATACTTTATAATGCTTATTATGAAATTGAAAATACCTACAGTATCACAAGATTTTTGCCTATTAGTTTATGCAATATTATTTTCAAAATTATCACCAAAACTATTGTAAATGGGTTAAAGATTTTACTTCCGTGTCATTCATGAAACACAAAGCGCTTTTGTTCTTGTCACCTTATTCAAGGCAATACCCTTATATTCTTTGAGAAATTTCACTATGTGAAACACAAACATCAAGGTAGGAAGGATTTTGCCCTAAAATTGGATACGAGTAAGGCCTATGATCTAGTTGAGTGAGCTTTCTTAGAATATATAATGCTCATACTAGGATTTCATTTCGAATATGTGTCTTTGGTTTTGAGATGTATTTTGACTATTTCATATTCTTTGATGGTTAGTGGTGTACCCTCAGAAACATTTCACTTAGTAGAGGTCTCCAACAAGGAGCGCCACATTGTTTTTGTTTTGTGTGGAAGGGCCTCTCTTCTCTAATATGAACAATAGTCGAGTCCGATGATCTGCACAGCACCAGAATAGTTTAGATTGCCCCTATGATGACTTATTTATGCATTGCAAATGATAGTATTCTGTTTAATCAGACTTCCAATAAAGAGGTTGTCATGGTGGAATGCATTCTTCAAATTTATTCAAATGCTTCTAAACAACAAATCAACTTGCATAAATCAAAGTTATCAACCAGCTAAAATGTTCCTAGTGGTTTGCAAAAGCATCTTCTATCTAGAATTGGTGTTAAGAGATTGCTAGCCCTTCCAAGTACTTTGGCCTACCTTCTATCATTGGGAGATCCAAGAGAATTTGTATCCAATCCCATTTTTATTAACGATCACAATCTATGCATTGTACATACAACGATTGCATAGAGCAATTTTTTCTCACAATTCACTAGGATATGAGATAATAAATTTCATTCAATTCATTAATTCGATTCAAATTTGTATGTAATTAATTATTTTATCACATAAAATTTAAAATGATAAAATTGAAAATTCAATTGAAAGTTAAACTGATGACTTGTATAATTTAATTCAACTGTTTGTCATTTTATTAAATTTTTGACATGAAATTTAAATAAACATAATTAATTTTTCTAAAAGTTAATTTATTTAAATTAATCTAAAATTTAAAAAAGTATATATGGAGATGCAAAAATGGAACATACCCCAATTGCAATGAAGTCTCTGAAATATCATCATAACCTTTTCTTCCTTCTCTCCTTCGTCATAGCTGGCAGTTTTGATACTTATTGCAACAGAGAATCTCGTTTCGAATGAAAATATTTTACTAGTTAATTAGAGATCAAGAGGATTGAAAATTTAAATAGCAGACAAGTTACCTTCTCAGTAATTTAATAGCTCACTGGTTGAGCAACCCATTTCGTTGCTTAGAGAAAATGACTTGTCTGCTATTAAATTTTCAATCCTCTTTATCTCTGTCTTTCCTCTGCCCATTGTTTACCTCTCTTCTGTCATCTAATTAAAGGGTATTTGGCTAACAAGAATGCACTGTAATCAGAGGAAAGGAATGCATCTATATATATATATACACATATTCAGAAGCAAAAAGAAGAAATATAATTAATTAATTACTATATTATACAGTCACTATATATAACTATGTGTGCTGAATTGATAATGATTCTGTGGGTCTATTGAAGGAAAGGAAGGATGACCAGAATTAGTATAGGTCATGAAAAGGTGGCAGATTGGATACTATTTCTAGCGATTTTATCCAAATTAGGGTTCTTCTAATTACTTAGGCAGTAGGTATATATTTGCCTCTTTTGGAACTTTTGCTATTTAACGCATGGGTGCTTAATTACATGCATGCACCAAGAAAACCTTTTATAGTATAAATAATAGAGTGCATGCATGTTTCATAGAGTATAAGATTATACATTCATATCTCAATATCTTCTTTTCCTATTAAAAATTTTTAAAAAATAAAAGATTGTATTTGAGTGGATATTATTATCTTCTCTGTGAATATAGAAATATGAATTATTGAATTTAATTGGGAAAATGGCAAAAAATGTCCAAACTTTAGTATTTTTATAATTATAGCACATTTTTTTTAACTTCTGACTATAGAAAGATGAATTACAGCATTTAATTGGAAAAATAGCCAAAAATTTCCTAACTTTACTCATTTTTATAATTATAGCATGAATTTTTTTTTTAATAATTGCATCCTGAATTATTAACAACAATTCAATTGTACCCTTCTATTAACCACACCACTAGAAATTAACAAAAAGGCCACCTCAGTTATATTAATCCCCCAAATTAAACTTAAACCTTAATAGCCTAACCTAATTAAAAGAGATCATTTGCCCATTAAAATATAGCTGTTTATCCCTAAATTTAAATTTCCAAATCAACAATTTATCTCTTTTAATTTGGTTTAATTATTAGGGTTGAGGTTAATTTGGGAATTAATGTAATTGAGGTGACGTTTTTGTTCATTTTCAATGGTGTGATTAACGACAGGATACAATTGCACTATTGTCAATAGTTCAACATGTAATTGTTAAAATTAAAAAGTTTATAGTGCAATTATAAAATTTAGTAAAGTTTAGATTTTTTTTTTTTTCCATTTTTCCATTATCCCAATTTAATTAGTAATCTAGAAATAATAGACCTAAATATGGTGTGTGAATGCTTGCTGGCTTATGATCACAAGTTTAAAAAATTTTGACAAGGAAAAGAAAAGGGTCGTTCCAAACATGTCCTTACCAAAATTGGAAGACAATTGGCAAAGAATATAGAAGTTGTACTATTGATAGCAAGTGTTAAGAATGGAAGGTTTTTATGCTTGGATACCTTCCAGAAATTCTACAATTTTGGAATGATTTAGGTGGCTAAATTAATTAGTTACACTTTGTAATTATTTAAGTTCCTATAAATTCTAGATATACTTGTAATGATTTGCTTGCCTGCTAATTTATTTACTAATTAGTATTACAAATTACTCTTTATTTAAAATTGTAGATTCATTCCCCTTCAAATAAACAATGAAAAGAAAAAAAAATTGTCTATATATGAAAGAAAACCAACATTTTAGAATTGTTGATTGAGTCTACCATAGTCTAGCATTCAAAATTACGTTTTATTTTCCTTTTCCAGCTCAATCTAACAAACATTTAATTATTAAATTCTTTAATATTATTTTAAAAATTGGATTACTAGTTAAATTGGAAATCAAGCCTGCAACTTTTTAATCCAATTAAATTTTATATTAAACGATCCGATTTTAAAAATATTATTGAGTTGCGTATGTATGTTAAATTTGAAGAAAATATACTAGCACTAGCTAAATATCTGTGTAATGCACGATGTATTTATAATTTTATTCTTAAATGTAATTTCAAAATTTTTTACCAATTTTAAAACTTATAATTTCTAAATTTTACAATTAAATAAAATTTTAAAAATTATTAAAAAGAATACTATAAAATTTAAGAATTAAAAATAATATTAATTAAATATATCTAATATTATCATAAAGTAAAACTATTTTGATATTAATAAAATCTTTTATGGTTATAAAAATTATCACATATTGTAATAGTGATAGCATTACCTTAATTCAGATTAATTCTGTCAGATTTTGTTACCATTGGTGCCTTAGTTTTAACATCTCTCTCTTTTATATATATATATATATATATTTTTAGAATAAATCCAAAAGCCAAAAGTTTTCATTTGTTCATACCCAAATTAAAATTCGGTAAATTATAAATTAGTCCTTGAGATTTGATAAAATCTATAATTTAATCCCTATATTTACAAAACCAAATAATTTAATCTCTAAAATTTGATAAAACCCACAACTTAAATTACTAAATGAAATTTTATATTTGAATAGTATAATAAATATACTATTCTTCCCAAAATTAATTCTTCCTCCTGTCAATAATTTTTTAGAAGTTTTCTTAAATTTTCTGATATTTGTTTTTTTTTTTATTTTAATCAATAAAATTTTGATTTCTTAAAATAAAATTAAATAAAAAAAATCTTGCACCAAAAAAAAAAAAAAAAAAAAACAAAGATCCGGTTGCGTTGGGTTTGCGAATCGCAACTTGATCCGCTAAATCTCTTCCTAGAGCTCCAACCTTCGCATTTCCAGCTTTACTCGTTAAATTGCAAAGTTTTTTTAATGGAAAATGGCTAAAAATCCCAAAATTTACCTATTTTTATAATTATACTATCATTTTTTTTTAACAATTGCATCCCGAATTATTGACAACAGTGCAACTGTACCCTTCCATTAACTACACCATTAAAAATTAACAGAACTAGACATTAGCTATTATTAATCCTCCCAAAATTGAACTTATAACTTGATAATATAACATAATTAAAAGATATAATTTGCCTCTTAAATTAAAATATAATTATTTATCCCCAGATAAAAACTTCCACCCCAATAATTTATCTCTTTTAATTATGTTATAATATTAGGTTTTAAGTTTAAATTGGGGGATTAATATAGTTGTGGTGGTAGTTCTGTTAATTTCCAATGGTGTGGTTAATAGTAGGTATAATTGCACTATTATCAATAATTCAAGGTGCAATTGTTAAAAAGAAAGTTTAAGGTGCAATTATAAAAATATTAAATTTTGAATTTTTTTTTTCGCCATTATCTCAATTTCATTATTAAGATATGTAAAACTAGACTAGACTAAATATGGTGTGCGAAAGCTGGCTTACTTCTGATCACAAGTGCATAAAATTTTTAAAGGAAAAAAGGAGAAAAGATTCCAAACATGTCCTTACAAAAATTGGGAAGACAATTGGCAAAAAATTTAGATGTACTATTGATAGCAAGTGTTAAAAATGGAAGGTTCTTAGAGAGTTTTGAGGTTGTATTAGATGAATATGGGAAGTAAATTCCTATATACTTGCCAAATTTGTTTTACACTCCTTTCATGCTTGGATACCTTTCAGAAATTCTACAATTTTGGAATGATTTAGGTGGCTAATTCAATTAGTTACACATCATAATTAATTAAGTTCCTATAAATTCAAGATATGCTTGTAATGATTTGCTAGCCTGCTAATTTAATTACTATTATTCTTTATTTAAAATTGTAGATTCATTCATAAAAAAGGGAAAAAAATGTCTATATATGAAAGAAAACCAAAATTTTAGAATTGTTGATTGAGTCTATCATAATCTAACATTTAAAATTACTTTTTGTTTTCCTTTTCAATCTCAATCCAAGAGAATTTTAATTATGAATTCTTTAATATTGTTTTATTTGTCGCGTTAGCCTACAACTTTTTAGTCCAATTATCTTTAATGTGTATTATATCAACTTGTTTTATTATTGTTTAAAAAAAATACTTATTTTATTATTTTTAATTATAATTTTAAAATTTTAGTTGATTAATTATTTTTGCTCTTACACAAATTGAGATTATTATATGAATAAACTTATCTATCAATCAACTCATTAAATGATCCAATTTTAAAAATATTGTTGTGCTGCATATGTATGATAAATCTGAAAAAATATATTAATACTAGCTAAATATTCGTGATATATTTACAATTTTATTTTTTACATATAATTTTGAATTTTTTTTACCAATTTAAAAATTTTTAATTTTTAATTTTTATTATTCAATTAAATTTTAAAAAAATATTAAAAGGATGTTTATAAATTTAAGAATTTAAATAAATATTAATTAAATATACTAATATTCTCATCAAGGAAAACTATTTTCGTATTAAGCAAATCCTTCATGATCATAAAAATTATCACATATAAATTTTTTTTTTTATAAACTCACCTTAATTCAAATTAATTCTGTGGGATTTTATTACTCTTGATACCTTAATTTTAATATTTCTCAATTTGTAGTTATATATATAAAGAGAGAGGTCTATAGACAAAATAAATCTCATCGTTTGTGTTTGTTGCTTATTATATTTAAATATTTTAATTTTGGACAATTAAATTAAACCTTTCAAAATCAAATAAATCTTATTTAATACGCAAATTAGAATTTAGTAAATTACAATTTAATCTTTAAGCTATAACTTACTTCTAAATTTTTAAAACTTAGTGATTTAATCCCTAAGATTGGTAAAATTATGACCTAAGATTGGTAAAATTATGACCTAGTCCCTTAAATTAAACTTTATATTTCAATAGTATAATTAATATATTATTCTTCCCAAGATTAATTTTTCTTCCTATCAAAAATTTTCCAGAATTGTTCTATAATCTTTTTTAAGCTTTTCAATATATATTTTATAAATTTTAATCAGTGAAATTTTGATTTCTTAAAATAACATAAAGTAAAAATATGAAAATCCAATTGAGTTGCATTTACGAATTGCAACTCGACTCATGAAATCTCTCCTTAGAGCTCAAATCTTTGCCTTTCCAACTTTACTCATTAAATCCCAAACTTTTTTTTAATGGAAAATGGCTAAAAAAAAAAAAAAACCCAAGCTTTACTATTTTTATAATTATAGCATTTTTTTTACTTCTGAATATAGAAAGATGAATTACTAAATTTAATTGGAAAAACAGCCAAAAGTTTCCAAACTTTATTAGTTTTTATAATTATAGCAAGAATTTTTTTTTTAATAATTGCACCCTGAAGTATTGACAACAATGCGATTGTACCCTTGCGTTAATCACACCAATAGAAATGAACAAAAATGTCACCTCAGTTATATTAATCCCCCAAATTAAACTTAAAACTTAGTAGTCTAACCTAATTAAAAGAGATAATTTGTCCCGCAAATTAAAATATAGCTATTTGTTCCTATATTAAAATTGTCACCTGAACAATTTATCTCTTTTAATTAGGTTAGATTATTAGGACTTAAGGTTAATTTGGAGATTAATATAGTTGAAATGACAGTTCTATTAATTTTTAACAGTGTGATTAATGGCAGACTACAATTGCACTATTGTCAATAGATCAATTTGCCATTGTTTAAAAAAAATAAATAAAGTTTAGGGTGTAAAAATAAAAGTAAGTAAAGTTTAGATTTTTTTTTTTTTTTTTGTCATTATCCCAATTTAATTAGTAAGATATGTAAAAATAGACCTAAATACGGCGTGAAAAAGCTAGCTTCCTTATAATCACAAGGCTAAAAAATATTGACAAGGAAAAAAAGAAGAAAAGGAAAATAAATGGTGATTCCAAACATGTCCTTACCAAAATTAGCAAAGAATCAGGTATTCTATTGATAGCAAGTGTTAAGAATGGAAGGTTCTTATAGGGAGTTTTGAGGTTGTCTTTGATGAATATGGGAAGAAAATCATTACACAATTACCAACTTTGTTTTACACTCTATTTATACTTGGATAGTTTCAGAAATTCTACAATTTTGGAATGATTTAGGTGGCTAAATTAATTAGTTACACATCATAATTAATCAAGTTCCTATAAATTCTAGATATAATGATTTTGCTAGCCTGCTCATTTAATTATTAATTAGTATTACGAGTTACCTATTTATTTAAAAATGTAGATTCATTCCCCTATAAAAAAAAAAATAATAATTTGTCTATATATGAAAGAAAACCAATTGACTGAATCTATCATAATCTAGCATTTGAAATTACTTTTTTTTTCCTTTTCAACTTCAATCTAACAAAAATTTAATTATTAAATTATTTACTATTGTTTTAAAAAAGATTAACTTGTTAAATTGGAAATCAAGCCTACAAAATTCAATTTTATTTTTAATTTATATTTTATCAAGTGTTTTTTATTTTTAATCATAATTTTAAAATTTTAGTTTATTAATTTTTTCTATGGTTTTCAAACTCAGCCTGGACCAGTGAAGTCAAAGGATCAACGATTTATGGATCAACCTGGCGGTATACTATTAAATAATATTATATAATTAATAATATATTAAAATATATCAAAATTAATAATTTTATTAAATTTTATAAATAAGTTATTGAATAATATTAAAAAAATAAAAAAAAACTGCTTTTCATAAATTATTTCAACATTTTATTGAAACTAAAACTATTAATATTTTATAATGAGTAAAAATTTAACAAAACATAATGAAAATCATTTTAATTTATTTTATATGTAATAATTTAGTTCATATAAAATAATTTTAAAAAAATTATAATAAAATAGTTCATAAGCAGACTTAAGGAGCCTTATGATTTTTTTTTTAAGGGTTTGAATCCTCCCATATATGTTTCTAATGCATTTTTTTATTATCATTAAGGGAATGAACCGGTTTACGCTCTTTGAACCATACTAGGTTATTGATCCCCTGGTTCAAGAAAGTCAACTCTCTTTTTCTCCTAATGTGAGTTTAGAGGATAAATTAGACTGGTCACTCGTCCCATTCCTGGTTAAACTAGTTCAACCGGTCTGGTCAGTTCAGTTTTCACAACCACTTTGGAAGATTGGCAGTAATTAAGTGTTAAGATGTTATATTTCAACTTATCCCTGTTCAGTATAGAGTTGGCTTCTAGTTCTAGACAAGCAATAAAATATCCGCGCGATGCTGCAGATATTAAATAAAATTATTATTTATAGTTTATTATGAAAATTTATTTAATTATTTTCTTTTACACTTAAGTAAAATATATCCATATATAGTCTAGTCTAAAAAATTATAATTCTATGATTTTATGTATTAATAAGTTAAAGTAATAAGTATGAGTAATTGTTTTGATAAAAAAAATTGTCTCAATTCATATATTCATTATAATTATAGTATGATTGTTATTTAGTATATTTTTCCTTTAGAAAATAATCTATAATGATTAAAATAAATGTAATTATTTAGAAGTTAAAAATAATTAAAATAAAATAAAATTTTAAGATTAGATAGTGAAAAAGTATAAAGGTAGAAATAGGTAAAACTTAACCAATTAAAATAAGAAAGGAAAAAAAAAAACACTTAATGAAAATTATACAACATAAATTTGGGTTGTTGATATATATATAAATAGCTACGATTGATTGCCTAATACTTTATATATATATAATTTGCAATATTTTTTAAATGACATTAGTATAAATTATTTTTAACTTATTATAATTGCTGTATTTTTATAATTTCATTTTTTAAATTATTTATAAAAAAATAAAAATATCTTTTACATTCAATTTAGAATTTATTTATATTTTTTGAATTATTTGAAAAAATTTAAATAATTTTTTTATGTGAATATGAAATAAGTTTAATTATATAAAAAAAAGCAAAAGGAAAGAAAAAAATTTAAAAATTAACACAAAAAGGATAAAGAGTAAAATAGTATTTTCACTATTCAGTTTATAATTTAATTAAATTTTTCTTTAATTATTTTTTAAAATATTAAATAAATTTAATTAGTTAAAAATTAGGGAAAAAATTGTAAAAGTGCCTTCAATAACAAAATCCAGCCAACTACACTAAATTCTTGTTCTAAATTTTGTCGTGTAGCAGTCAACAGGTAAAATAAAAGATGAGGGATAAAAATGTCTTTTTAATTGTTTCTTAAGAACAGAAAAAGTGTTACGGGTTTTAGTATAATATAATAATAATTGTGTAATTTGTAGCTATAGCTATTAGCTTAAACTTGAAGCTACTTCCTAATTTATGTGTGACAATATATTTTTTAATAGCAAATGGTAAATACTTTTTTTGTTAAATAGTAAATGGTAAATACTTAAAAATTGAACCACCTCAATGGTCAATGTGAATATAAATTGGCTAAGCATTTATGTGACCACAAGTCACCTTTATCGCAGCTTAGGACACGCTTGTTACTCTAAAAAGTACGATAATTGTTTAAATTATATATATAATATTTTTATTCAATATATAATGAATGTGAAGCTTAACACAATTGGATTAAGACAAAAATCTTATGATTCTTGGGTCAAAAAGTTTTGTTTATATAAATACAATTTAAAATAAAGTAAATTTATTTTATATTAATAAACAATTCAAACTTTATAAAATTTTTATATTTTATCTAGTACATTTTATATAAAATGATACTTTTTTCAATAATTACTTTATATTAAATATAATAAATTAATGAATATTGATTAGTTCAAATAATATACAAAATATAATATTTTTGAAAAATCAATATAATAAAATATTATTATGTTTATTTTTCATGAAGTGTTATTATTTTTTCATTTATGAAATATATTTTCAGAAAATAATTACTTTATAAAAATAAATATTGATTTATATAAATTTTGTTAGATAAAAACACATAACTTATTTTAAACTTCATATTTATGTGTATAAAACTTTCAATTTAATAGTTATTCTTCACTAAATTGTTATCTGTAATTTATCTTTTATTGTCTCTAATTTTATCATGTCAGACGCATTATATTCAACAAGCAAATGTAATTTTATTAAAGAGAATCAGGAAAAACTAAGTGATACCACATTATACTAATTAAAACCGGTTAATTGGCTTTCCCAAAATATTCTTAGTATTTTATTATACAAAATGAATGTATTTTATAATCTAAATGCACCTGATGCATGTCTTACTCCTGAGTTAAGTGCATGTTGCCAAAATAAAAAATTAACAACTGACTGAATCAGTTGTTAATCCATTAAAATCAATTGTTAATCATTTTAGCAATGATTAACAATCGATTCAGTCAATTACAATAATGAGATTAGTTGTTAAATCACTTTACAAGCGACTTATAAATTTAGTAACCAACAACGAAATCAACTTTTAAATTAATCAATTTGAAAAAAAAAAATGTAATTTTTGATCAAAAGAAAATATCAATTGCTAATAGCAATGACATCCGTTGCTGCTAGCAATGACATCATAATCGGTTGCAAATTTTGATGTATTTATTTTTGTAATTTTGCAACTATTTTGTAAATCAATTACTATTTGTAATTAATTTTGTAATCGATTTTTCGTTACTAATTTTTAAAAAATTATAAAAAAATTTCAAATAATAAATAAAAAATTCACATAAATAAATTATATTGAAAATTACTAAAATAATAAATAAATAAAAATTAGTACTAAAATTTAATATAAAAATTATTATTGAAATAAATTATTAATAACAATTAATAACTAAAATACTAAAGAAAATTTAATATAAAAATATATTTATAATACAAATTACTAAACAAATTCACATATATATATTATAAGAAAAAAAAATTCTAACAAATTAATTATTACTAAAAATTATGTATTTTAAATGGCTTGAATTTTGGATATACCTTCATAGACTCGAATTATAACTTGACCCAAAAGTTTCGCATTGTGATCCATAGGAATAAAAAGTGAGGTCTATGGTAGTGGCAGAGGGCATGAGCCGATAGAGTATGGACCAATATAAATATTTTTATATTCTAGCCTTTGCGGCAGATTTGTGAGATATTCGAAAAACACACTGGGGTTAGAATTTGAGAGTTCTGAGTGATTGTATCTTGTTCTTTTTCATCATAGTGGAATTTTTTCTCTCATATTGCCCATAGACGTAGTGCTTACGGTTGAACTACTTAAATATTGTGTTATTCTTTACTCTTTTCTATACTATATGATTGTGCGATTGTGTGTGTACTTTAGATTTACATGCCTGCTATAAAAAACTGGTATTAGAGCTTTGTGTGAGCAATTTAGGGTTTACAAATAGTGTCATCTTCAACGAAGTATGAGGTGGAGAAATTTAATGATTGATCGATTTTCAGCCTGTGAAAGATTAAAATCAAAGCTTCCTTAATCCAATAAGGTCTATGGAAGGCAGTCGAAGATAACTTTTCAAAGATACGAAAAAGACGGAGAAGGCTGATCCGAAAAAGAAAGCCTTGAGTGCGATTTTCATGAGTGTAACTGATAATGTCATATGTGAGATTGATGGTGAAAACTCAACGTCTGTGGCATGAAAGAAATTGGAGGAGTTATATTCTACCAAATTGCTGACCTACCTTCTGTATCTGAAGAAAAAGGCTATATAATCTGAGAATGAGAAAAGGTACGCCCATTAAAGAATATCTGGATGAATTTAATTTTGTCACTATGTACCTGAAGAATATTGATTGATATTAATAGTAAGAAACAGGCCCTTATTGTGTTATGTTCTTTGCCACCCTCCTATGAGACTTTTGTTGATACTTTATTATATGGAAAAAATAGCATTTCACTAGATAATATTAATAATTCTCTAAAATCAAAGGAGTTGAAAAAGAATTTTCCAGATAATAGAGAATGGGCTAAGGGGGAAGGTTTGGTGAGCAGGGAAGACACAGTCAAGGGAGGGTTATTCCAACAGGAAGAAATCTAAGGTTAGATCTAAGTCAAGAATGAAAAAGTCTAACTGTTTTAAGTGCGGGGAGCAAGACCACTACAGGAAAGGCTATCCCAAGTTGAAAAATAAAAAGGGAAGGCAACCAAAAAGTTTTGTGAATGTGGTTAATAGGTTTAGTGATTTTGATGGTGATGTTGGTGTTGGGGAAATTTTATTCGTGAGTTCAAATCATGGATAAAATTCTTGGATTCTTGATACTGGTGCTACTTATAAGGTGTCCACACAAAAACTGATTTGTCACTTACAAACAAATGAGTGATAAGGTGTTTCTAGGCAATGATTCTGCATTACCAGTGGAAGGAATTAGTAACATCAGATTGAGGATGTTTGATAGCATTGTTACAATTATGGATTGTTGGCATGTTTTAGGACTGAAGAGGAACCGAATTTCTCTTAGGACCTTAACTCCCATGGATTCAAATACCATACAGAGAATGGAGTTCTCAAAGTGTGCAGGGGCTTTATGGTGCTCATGAAGAGCAGTTTGGTTTTCAAGATTGTATATTCTTTAGGGCAGTACAGTTTCAAGGGAAGTTGCAACAACATCCAGATGCAACAATCAGAATCAGACTCAATTATGGCATCTGCGTCTTATCATATGAGTGAAAGAGGGTTATCTGTTTTGAGTAAGCAGGATTTGTTAAACGTGCAGAAAATAAAAATTGTGGACTGTCACAAGGGTTTTGCAGTCGCCGGACAATTCTCACCGAAGTAGGAAAAGTGAGGAGTCGCCACTTTAATTTTGAGGAAAATTAAAGAAAACCATTTGTAAAGATTAAAAACCATTTGTAAAGATTAAAAACCACTTCGAAAATAGAGATTCTATGTTCGGGGTCCATATACTAGTGGGAAAGGTGTTAGGCACCCCACCTCGTCCCTCAACGAGGGTAAGCAGATTTAATATTGTGCTCTTTATAAATTGAAATTGATAATTTGGGGGTCAGAATGTTGATGTTAATCCTTTGTATGGATAAAAGGAATATTTGATATTTCACTATTACGGGTTACCCAAGAACACGAGTATATGAGATGACCCTTCAGTTAATAGGCTTTATGTAATAAGTATTTTGAGGATTAATATGAATACTGAAGTTGTGATATTTTCAGGGGGAATTTTTGCCCTATAAATATGAGTGCCTTGAGGAGGACTCTCCATCGGGCCTCAACATAATATTCGGGATACTTTGGAAGAATTCTCCCGCAGACCCGTTATTTAGAACGTATAGAGAATTTTCTAACAAAAGTATTAGGATAAGAAGGGGAAAGGATTCTCTCCTCATCTGAAATGTTCTATTAGGATTTTAGCTAAGATGATTCAGGTAAAGACTCTCTCCTGATCTCTTAATATATTTTAATTTGAATTTAAGCTAAGAGAATTCGGGTAAGAACTCTCTCCCGATCTCTTAATGTATTCTGTTAAAATTTAAGCGGAGGATTCGGGTAAGAACTCTCCCCCGATCTCTATATATATTTTGTTAAAATTTTGGCTGAGAATCCGAGTAAGAACTCTCTCCCGATCTCTTAATATATTTTGTTAAAATTTTGGCTGAGAATTCAGGTAAGAACTCTCCCCCGATCTCTTAATATATTGCGTTAAAAATTAGGCTGAGTTCGGGTAAGAACTTTCTCCCGATCTAAAATACTTTGTGTGAAAATTTGGTTGAGTTCGGGTAAGAACTCTCTCCTGATCTCTTAATATATGGCGTTAAAAATTTGGCTAAGTTCGGGTAAGAACTCTCGCCCGATCTCTTAATATATGGCGTTAAAAATTTGGCTGAGTTCGAGTAAGAACTCTCTCCCGATCTCTTAATATATTTATAAGAATGGCATTTTATTAGAACTTTGAACTAGGGATTCAGGTAAAGGGTCTTTCTTGATCCCTTTTATGTGGGAAAGAAATACCGAAGACATAGGAAACCCCTGTGAAAAGCTTTTCTAGGCCTACGGGATTTTATAACGAGAGGGCGAACGTTAGGCCGAACTCCTTGCCGATCTTCCGCATAATTGCTTTATCCGAACTCTTTGGTTTCAGACTCCATCCCTTTTCTGGTTGCCTGCCCGAGGTCCGAACTTCGTCTTGATTTTTGATCTCTTGTCTTATCGTCTGAGCTTATTCCAGGCCCCGATCCCATAGCTTATTTTCCATTTCGGCCCCTCTAGCCTATTGTGATCTTTCTATGAACGCCGGAGTTACGGTCATTTTCCTATTGTTTTCATTTATTTGTTAAAGTACTTATGCCTATACTCATTAGAGTATTTATGAGTCGCCAATGACTCAAACATCTACTTTCGAAAGGAATGAAAATGGGGTGACGATAAATGAAATTTACGAATGAATAAAAAGAAGACAAAGGAAATAACTACGGGCTAAGACAACCTATTTTGAGATTTAGTGTGACTAGATATGTAAAAAAAAAAAAAACTTGAGAAAACAAATCAAGGATATTCAACAAGTTTAGACGCTTACTTGTGGAAAGTTGGGGAGACAGGAGAGCCGACTCCGGTATCAACAAATCTTAGAGAGCTGAAGGCAGACGGCCGAAGAACTTGAGCTTACCCAGGATAAATCAGAATGAAGTTGAGCTCGAAGGGTAATACACAGATAGTAAAGTGATGGGTATGAGGCAGAGTGAAGTTGGGTTCACAGGGTAGTACATAGGTACTGAAAATGAAAATCACAGGATTTAGAGCTCTTTAAAATGAAATACTTCAGAAAACTGGTTTCTAAAGTTTCTCCAAACTTTGAGAGCTTCGAATGACAAGCAGTAAGATTGAATCAAAGTTCAGAGTCTTTCCATGATAATCACCACCTCCCTCTTTCAACAGTATTGCATGCAGGTATTTATAGGGAATGGGTGTTCAAAATGAAGGGTCAGGATCTTATCAGGGGGAGACGAAAGGCTTAGATTTAAAAGGACATAATCTGATGTCTGAGAATTAAAGAGAATCAAAATGGAGGGTTGGGATTCTGTTTAGAATATCTGTCCTTTCATCCCTTAATCCAATGATCAAGGGTCTCGCCTTATAAAATGGATCTAAAGCCTGGGAACAAAAGGCGCTGAATCTATCATCTGCTTTTGATCCGAGGGCTCCAAATCCATCCTTACAATTATAATCAACGGTGTAGATCGAGATGTACAAGGCTGCTTTAACTGTTTCGTGTCTGGTGGCTAAGATAACTAACTCGGATCTGACCGTGAAGGGAGTTAATTGAAGGTCCTGACCGAAAGTTATTTAACCCCCCCTGAGTTCTCCGATCTCTAGGATAACTAACTCGGATCTCTATGTGTTTAGAAATGGTATACCTATTAATTACGAAAAAGTCAACATTTTGAATGAATAGTGATATGAATAGTAACCACAATATTATTAAATACAAAGAACTCAACCCTTAGGAGAATTCATAAGTAAAATTAAGTATATAAAAATTTAATTATTAGATCAATTATTAGAAATGGCTTGGATGGGTATTGAAACACTTCTATTGTGTGTTTCAGTAGAAAAAGAGATCGGGAAGGATAAGGAAAAAGTGAATCAAGGAAAGGAGGCGACTCATTAAAGGTTTGCACACAACTAATCTCCTCAATTGATTTTAATTTTGTAAATGAGTTGAATAATTTGTAATTGTAATGATTTGGATGAAAGTATGATTTTTCCTTGAATTTTATAAATTATGTGTTGCCAACCCTATAAGAAAAATTTCATTGAATGAAATGTTTTGTGTGAATTGAAATATAATTATTTGAATAGAAATTTTATGAAATTATTTTTAAACCACAGTTAGCATGACAGTCCCGTTTGGAACTCCCCAATAGTAACAGCTATTTGGGGTTTGATAATTAAAATTGCTTATGTCTCACATTAATAACGGTTAGTGGGGTTAGACTATATGAGTATTCATTAGCTAGATAGCCCTTCCCTCATTAACAATGGTTAGTGAGGTGATTTGCTTTGTCGTGGTGTACAACACTGCATTGATCGTGAAATTTTGCATTATAGTCTAGACTGTGTGTTCTTGGCAACACCTTTTCTTTGTGATTTATGAAATATAATTTGAAATTGGTGGTTCTTACTGACTTGAAAATGTGGAAATGCTTCATTAGTTATGAAAATCTTGATTTGTTATGATTTGATATATTGTATTTTATAATGATTTTTAATTATTTTTAGTTGTGTACCACTGAGTGAATTACTCTGTGATGGCTTTTCTTGCTATCGCAGATAGGGAGAAGAATAAAGCAGCAGAGTGAGCTGCTATAGTTGCAGAGTAGCACATTTTGAGGATCTTTTACCGGTATAATATTTTATACCCTTGTAAATTTCTTTTGATGTAAATTTTTGTTCATATGTATCTATTAAACTAGTCGAGCAGTTGTACAATCAAAATTATAATAATAATATTTTATTCTCTTTCTGGAATTGCAAATTTTATATTTGAGTTGAACTGAATGAAATGATATTATAATTGCTCGAAATTGTGTTGACTGAGCTGAATTGTGTTGATTTAAATAGAGTTGCGGATTTTATACAAATTGGGAGTGTTTTTAACAGATTTTGAAGAACTGTTTTCTCAATTTCTAGCTGACACTCTGCCGAAATTTTTATAAAATTTTCGAAATCCCAAATAAATCGAAATTTTATCTTATAATATAAACCTTAATTAAAGGCTTTTTATTAATTGTTCATATTTACCCTACACTTCAAAATGAATAGAAATTAGTTTAAAATCCCTTGTAGTATATTTAATGGGTTATCGGTAGGCGAAGTTCGGTAATTCATTAGGTATACTACGGGATCATGTTATGCCTTACGGAGGGGTAAGGTGACAGGATGTGACATTTAATAAGTCTACTTTATTGGATAGTCAGAGGGAGAAGTTAATAGTAGGATTAGATCACAGTGCCAGAGAATAGGCAAAGCTCAAGGTTGATACTTCAGCAGTTCAGTCTAGTAATTCAGAGGATGAGGTGCAAGATCTTAATCAACAAGAAGATGCACTCGAGCAACAATAACAGAAACCAAGACAGATTAAACCCCTGCAAAGATATGCATATGCAGATCTAATTACATTTGCCTCATCAGTTGTTGAAACAGCTGATGTGCACGAACCAAGCAATTATAGAGAAGCCATTTCTTGTTCAGATACAAATCAATAGGTCAATGGTAGTGGTGAAGAAATTGAATCTCTTGACAAGAATTAAACTTGGAAACTTGTAACATTACCTAAGGGACAGAAAGTGGTAGGCTGCAAATGGGTGTTCAAGAAAAAGGAAAGCACTCCAAGGTTTTAAACACCTCGATATAAGGCATAGTTGGTAGCAAAAGGTTTTTCTCAGAGAGAGGGGATTGACTTTAATAAAGTGCTTTCTCCAGTTGTGAAGCACAGTTCTATCAAGGTCTTACTTGCTATGATTACTCTTCATGATCTAAAGCTCAAGCAACTAGATGTGAAGACAACATTTTTGCATGCTGAGCTGAAAGAGCAAATTTATATGAGTCAGCCTGAGGGATTTGTCATTCTGAGTATGGAAAACTATGCTGCTTACTTAAGAAATCTTTATATAATCTGAAACAGTTGCTTAGACAGTGGAACAAAAGATTTGATACATTTATGGTTCACAATGGCTTTATTTGTAGCTCATATGATAGTTGTGTGTATCATAAAAAGCTTTCAGATGATTCCTTTGTCTATTTGCTGTTATATCCGAAAAAGCAATTGAGTGATAAGTTTAAGATGAAGGATTTGGGTGCTGCAAAGAAGATATTGGAATGAAAATTATTAGGGATAGAAGTGTTGGAAAGTTTTTCTTGTCTCAACAGGCCTATGTTGAGAAAGTGCTTAAACATTTCAACATGAATAATGCTAAGTCTGTGACTATTCTATTCATTGCCCATTTCAAGTTATCTACAGACATGTCACCAAAAATAGATAAGGAGATAGAGCACACGTCCAGTGTTCCTTATTCGAGTGTTGTTGATAGCATCATGTATGCTATGGTATGCACCTAACCTAACATTCACATGCAGTTAGTATTATGAGTAAATACATGATATGTCCTAGGAAAGAGCATTGGCAAGCAGTGAAATAGGTTCTGAAGTATCTGAAGGGTACTACAGATGTTAGTTTAACATTCGACAGGGCTAAGATGATTCAGCTGTTAGCTATGTGAATTCAGATTTTGCAGGAGACTTAGACAAGAGGAGATCTCTGACAATTATTTGTTCACTCTCTTTAGAAGTGCTATTAGTTTGAAGACAACATTGTAAGTTACAGTTATTTTAGTCACCACGGAGGCTAAATATATGGCTTTAGCAAAGGCAACAAAGGAAGCTTTATGGTTATAGCATTTGGTAAGTGATCTTGTATTGATACAGAAGAAGCCAATAACATCTTGTGACAGTCAGAATGTAATACATCTCACAAAGAATCAAACGTACGATGAGCAAACTAAACACATTGATTTTAGCTATCACTTCATTTGAGACATTATATCTCAGGGGATTACAGTTGTATAAAAAGTCTTTGCACATGTTAATCCAACAGATATGATGACAAAAGAAGTTCTAGTCAGCAAGTTTAGGCATTGCCTAGACTTGCTTGGTGTTTGTAGTGCTCAGTAGTGCCTTTGAGAGGGCATATATCAAGATAGAGTGTTATAGTAATTTTATTGATGATGGAAGGAATTCAAGCCAAGGGAAAGAATTGTTATTATTAAGTGGCTTGAAATTTGAATATCTCTTCATGGATCTAGATTGTGACCTGACCCAAAACTTTCGCACTGCGACCCGATTGGAATAAAAAGTAAGCACAATGTGGTAGCAGAGGTCTGTGAATGTACAATTGTGTGTATGCCTTAGATTTGTGTGTCTGCTATAACAAATTGTTGCTAAAATAAATTACTAACAAAAATATAATTTGTACAAAAAATCTATTTGATGGCTAGCAAAAAAAATTAAATAAAAAAAAATAAAAAAGGAAAAGATGATGATAGCAACCGATTCATAAATCGATTAAAAAAAAAAAGAAAAAGTTGGTGATAATTTTCTCTCCCTCTATAATTTAGGTGACAAATCCATAACCGATTGCTAGTAAAAAACAATTTCAGCAAGCGATTTGTGAATTAATTGCTAATTGTATATTCAATATTTTTATAATGTCTATTTGTAACAATTTAGCTACTAATTATATTTTGGTTGCTATTACCGATTTGGCAATTGATTCATGAATGGGTTACCAAAATTTTATTTTATACCATTTTATTAAAAAAAATGAAAATCATAAATAGATTGTAAAATCGATTACTAATAATAATTGATTTCAATAAGTTGTAAAAGTTGATTGCAAATTTTTTTTTAAGTGATGCTTTAATGATTGCTCCATCAAAGTAGAAATTATGGACAGCAATGGAATGATTTGCAGTTAAAAAAATAATTAAAAAATTTATTTTTATATATACAAATTTCTCATTTATTTTCTTAATATAATAAAATAAAATTTTTAATTATTTATCTTATTGAATTAAAGAAAGATCATTTATATCTTCATTAAAAAGTTAAGTAGAATTCATTTTTTTAAAATTCTAATTTAGCTTTAAATAAAACAAATTTTGATAAAAAATAAATATATGAATATAACATGAATACCTTGAGCCTGGGACGGATATTCAAATCCATTGTTCTAAAAGTATATGCTCTAGGCCTGCAGCTTATTTCTGCTGTGGTATCTGCCCTCTGTGGTTAGTCATAAGGAATGGACTTGCCTTTCCTTAAATGAATTTCTATCTTTTAACAAAATAAATAAATATTTATTGTAAATGCATTTGGTTTTCAATAAAAAAAGATAAAATATATCATTATGTTACAGAAAAAAAAAAGGAATTTAAGCTTGTTTTAATAACATAAAAAATGCAAGAAAAAAAATTTAAAAATTAAATACGAAATTAATTATCAAAATTTGAGAAGTTCAAACACGCTTTGTTCTAACACCTTATTCTCCCTCAAGTTATAATGTTTTAAGATATAGAAATACTAGGGCCTGGAGTTTCACTGCATTGAATCGTATCACAATTTGTATTGATTTTTGAATTTTATTAAAAATTAAAAGAGAGAGGAGAAGAGGGGGAAAATCAGCTATAGCAAAATCAGGTCAATAGATCAATCCCAATACATCCACCTATCAAACTAATTTGCCAAGCTGATGAAAAAGCCTCCTCAAAAGAACTAAATAGGGATACAAGCATAACATAATAAGAAATAAGAAGCAGTATATAAAGGAGCTAAGAAATCCTGATTGCGGCAACTTCTTGACCTTGCTAGCTGGTCTGCAAAATGATTGACTTCCTGCAAGGTGTGACAAAAAGTCTTTTAAGTAAAAGTGAGATGAAGTTGGTGATTTCATTGAGCCAAGTAGAGATCCATGGACCTTTTGAGGAATCAATTAGCCAAGAAAGAATCATTTTGGAGTCCGTCTCAAAAATTATCTCATGGTATTGAGAGAGGGAAGGAAATTGCTAGTCTGAGATGAGTAAAACTTTGTGAATCGCAAATAGTTTCACTTAATATTTGCACTGGACAAGAGAACAGGAAGAGTGCAATACCATCACAATATCGAGGAATGCTACCTCAGCAATTTATCTCTTTTACTTATATTAGATAATTAAAATTTAAGTTTAATTTCAAGTATTAATATAGTTGAGGTAGTAATTCTATTAATTTCTAACAGTGTGGTTAATGATGAGGTATAATTGCACTGTTGTCAATATTTCAAAGTGCGAGTGTTAAAAAATTTAAAATATAATTTTAAAAAATGAGTAAAATTTGAGTTTTTTTTTTTTACCATTAACCTAATGTAATTAGTAAGATTTGTAAAAATAGACCTAAATATAGTGTGTGAAAGCTAGCTGGCTTATGATCACAAGCCAGAAATTTTTTGACAAGGAAAAAGGAAGAAAAGGATGATTCCAAACATGTCCTTACTAAAATATGGAAGAAAATTGGCTAAAAATTTAGAAGGTGTGCTATTGATAGTGAGTGTTAAGAATGGAAGGCTTTTATAGGGAGTGTTGAGGCTGTATTTGATGAATGTGGGAAGTAAATCCATATACATGTGTCAGAAATTCTACAATTTTGGAATGATTTGAGTGGCTAACTAATTAGTTACACATCATTATTAATTAAGTTCCTATAAATTCTAGATATACATCTAATGATTAGCTAGTATGCTAATTTAATTATTAATTAGTATTACAAATCCCCCTTTATTTAAAATTGTAGATTCATTCTCCTTAAAAAAAAAGGGGGGGAAAAATTGTTTATATATGAAAGAAAACCAACATTTTAGAGTTGTTGATTGCATCTATCATAATTTAGCATTAAAAATTACATTTTATTTCCTTTTCAAGCATAATCTGACAAAAAATTAATTATTAAATTCTTTAATGTTGTTTTAAAAATTGGATTAACTTTTTTTTTTAGGGAGAAAGAGAATTTATTTTGAAAAATCTTCAAGGATAAAACAAATACAAGAGCTAGAGGCTCTATCCAAAGAAAATGACTGTCAAATGATAAAACCTCTCAAGCAATAGCATGAGCTGCTGTATTGACTAGCCTATTAATCCAAGAGAAAAAGACACTCCAAACTCTTATAAATCCACTTCCTCAGAACTCATAGCATAAAACACCAATTGCGAATCAATCTCAACATCAACATAAGATAAAACACCAATTGCGAATCAATCTCAACATCAACATAAGCCATATTATGTTCCAGCAACCAGGAGAGAGCTTCACGAAGACTAATAGCCTCTGCCACATGCGAAAGAACACAACCAGATCTATACCCACTAATAGCAGCAACAAAAATTGGATTAACTAGTTAAACCGGAAATAAAGCCTACAATCTTTTAGTCCAATTCAATTTTATATTTAATGTATATTTTATCTGCTTATTTTTATCTTTAATTATAATTTTTAAAATTTTAGTTCATTAATTTTTACTATGGTTTTCAAATCTAACCCAATCATTAAACCGATAAAAAGTTAAGAATTTGAAATTCAAACAGAGTCGAACCGGAATTTAAATAGTATACTATATATTAAATAAATATTAAATATACATTATGTAATTAATAATGTGTTAATATATCAAAATTAATAATTTTATTAAATTTATGAATAAATTATTAAATATTATTAAAAACTAAAGAAAATATATTACTTTCCATAAATTATTTAAATATTTTATTAAAATTACATATATATATACATATATATATATATTAAATGAAAATATTTTTATAAATTAAATTAATTAAGAAATTCTAAAATCTTAATTCAATTTTATTTACTTAAATTATATATAATAATCATACTTCAAAGGAAATGTTTTTACAAATTATAATAATTAAAAAGTCCTAAGATCTTAATTCAATTTTATTTAATTAAATTATTAATCTTTCCAAACTTAATTTACTAAAATATGATTCTTCAAAAAAAAAACATTAGTAAAGATTTATTCACAAATGTTATAAATTAATGTATAATATTTGATAAAACATACTAAAAAATTGTAAAAAGGAAAAAAAATCATGATAAAAATAAGCATATCATGAGATGTACAAACATTAAAGAAAAACAATAATTTTTTTTATAAAAAAAACAATATAATAATTTTTAGAGGATAAATTTAATCAATTAATAAATAAAATAATCATTTAAATTATAAAAAATTGAGGTAATAATGCAATAATAATTATACTCAAAAGAATACAATGCAAGTCAATATTTTCATAAAGAGTACTATGTGGTAGCATATGGGAAAATTTTATTGCTTTATATGTGTTGTGTGTGTGTGACATCTGTTGAGAGAGAACACAAGAGATTGAATTGAATAATTTTTATTATTTTAATTCTAAAAGTCACAAGACAATATATTTGTATAAAAATTTCAAAATAAAATATTCTAAACTAGGAAATTATAATATATAAAAATATAAATATCTATTTTATAACCCTAATTACAATCTTAATTATGAACCCTAATTATAGGCCCAATCAGGAAATATACAATAAAAGAAAAAAAAATCCTATGTAAATAGAAAAAATATTATCAACACTTTCTCTCAAGATGGTGAATAGATATCTTGCATGCCTATCTCGTTAATTAAACCATGGAAATATTCACTATTAATTCCTTTGGTAAAAATATCAGTCAATTAATTTTAAAAGTCACATGAGAGTTACCTAGAACTCCTTGATTTTGTTTCTCCTTAATAAAATGTTGATCAATTTCAATATGCTTTGTTTGATCATGTTAAACTAGATTGTAAGTAATATTAATAGTACCATTATTGTCACAATATAAAAATTGTTTAATCTCATTCGATAACGGTAAATCTTGCATCCATCTTTGAATCCATAAAAGTTCACAAGTACCTTGAGACATGGCTTTACATTTGGTTTTTGCACTTGATCTTGCTAGTACACTCTGTTTTTTTGCTTCTCAAAGTAACTAGATGTCTATTGAAAAGATTTGCATTAACCTAATGTATGTTGTGAAAATCACTCACAAATAAAGGAACTAGACCCAGCCACGGGCCAATTTGAATCATGAATCGAACTGGGATCAAATCGACTTAATTGTTCCAATTCATGAACTAGTCTGGAAACAAGTGCAAGGGTTTGTTCTAGTCCCCTCCTTGAACCTGAATTGGAACTGTTGGTTTAAATAGATAGTTTTGAACCAAAAATAACTTGATTAGTAATTTTTTTTATTTTTTCAAAAATTTATGTTGAATCCCTTTAATTTTTTTTACATTATAATTGGATCGAACACTGAATCGGATCAAAATTGTGTAATCATTTCAAATCAAAATCGTTATGAACCAAGACCATTTTAAACCGAATGATTATGAATCAATGCTATTTTGAATCAGAACTAGTCCAAACCCTGAGGCTAGCCAAACTATTGGACCCATGGCCATGTCTACAAGGAGTTATACAAAATTTAAGATAGATTAATGTAAGCTTACTCAACACTAAATTCATTATCAAAAGAAAAATAATTTACAATCATTAAATAATTTTCTAACTCACAAATCACTCATTATAGTCCCTCACATGACATACTCTCCACTTACACGACTTAACCATGTTGTGCACTGCACACACTCTTTTTTTTTTTCTTCTTCTTCTCATGAGCTTTCTATTTGCATGCCTTTAACTTCAAGAAAATTTGGGCTTGTTTGTTGGCCAAATTTATACTTCTTCTAACTTTTTTTTTTTAACTTCTTAATTTAAATTCAATCTTTCTAATTAATTTAAGATCAATCCCTACTTTATTTTAACTCTTAATTCCCATTGAATTTGAAATTCTAATAATCTCCTCCTCCAAGTCAAATAGAGTTAATCTTCACAAGTTTTACAAACATCAATTTTCTCTTAGATTCCTTGTACTCTTGATTGTTGACATTGCCCTTTGCTGCAATATGTAAACCTCTAATTATTGTGCTTTCTTTCAAATTGCAGAGGTTCTTTTTGCCAAGCTTCTTACCTTTCATGATCATAAGAGCACCTCAGCTAACTCTCATGACTCTACCATGAATAAAATATCTATAACAAAAAAAAAATTCAACTTACCTAAGGAAATTAAGTTCCTTTTGAATTTAGGAACATACCTCACTTCATCAAACAATTTCACACGATCACTATACAACTTGATCTTCACTCTACCAATTATTTTAGGTTCCATCTTTCTGCTATTGGCTAGCTTCACTTTCTCTCATTTCTTTTCTTCAACCACATCAAACCATTCCTTTTTTAAGCAAATATGGAATGGAGAAATAGAACCCATATTGGCCACTCATTTTGCAGTGGATCCTTTCCTTTTCCTCACCATCATCTACATTCAAAACATCGTTGTCATTAACTTCCTCTATTCTAATTTAGTACAACTCTTTCAAATGCAACTGATTTTGGAGTGACTTTGACATGTACAAGCTTTCCAATGACTTCCACAAAGCGATTAACGAAGTCTCCTCCAAAATATCATACTTCACATCATGAGCTAAAGTCAATCGAATTGTCCTTATCACCCTTTGTTGAAGCCAATCATCATCCTTAATAGTTACCGGTTGTTGTTCGTTCAAAACTGTGCTTAATCTTTGTTGCACAAGGATATGCTTCATGGTGCTTTGTCACAAACTAGAATTATTTTTCCATCAAATGGCTCCAACTCAAATTTTATGCTCACTATCTTTGAATCTCGAACCTAGGCTTTGATACCAATTATTGTGAAAATCACTTGCAAATCAAAAGAACATCACAAAATTTAAGATGGTTCACATAAGCCTACTCCATATCAAATTCACTAACAAAGGAAAAAAAATTTATGATCATTAATTATTTTTCTTCCTCACAAATCGCTCATAATAGTCCCTCACATGGAATATTCTCCACTTACATAGCTTAATCGTGTTATACACTGCACACATTCACTTTTTCTTTTGTTTCTTCTCGTGAGCCTTCTATCTCCATGCATTATGTTTAATTGTTTTTTATGATTGCTTAGTCCATATGGAAGGTCATGAATGATGTGATTTTTAGGGTTCTCTCTTCAAGAAGGGTCGAATTCTTTCTCTTCATGCTTGCATGTGGACTAATTATAAGGATGCTTAGAAGAATGTGACAGTTGATAGAACCAAATGTGCAACTCATTTTTGGACAATCCCTCCAGTGCAACTATATAAGTTGAAAATGGATGCTAAAGTCTCAAGTACTAGTGTTATCAGTGTGGGTGTTGTGATTAAGTAGCATTTTGGGCAAAGGATGTTAGTGGCTGCAAGGTTTGCAGTTTCAAATTGTGATTCTAATATAATTGAATTAATGGCTACAAAATTTGGCTTAAAAATGTCTAGGGATGCCAATTTTTTCGGTTAATTATAGAAAACGATAATTTAGTGACAATTCAGTTAACCAATATAATGCAAAACTAAACTATTTATCAAATCATTGCAGAGAGAGAAAACGTTCAAGCTAATGCCACTTCAAATTAGGGGAGATTTGTCCTAGAAGTGCCTACTTATATTTGTTTTCCACACCCTAAAATCCTGTTCATTTATATATGTTGATGATGCCTCAATGAAAAGACTCCTTTTTAGTTGTCCTGTCCTTTAAGATTTAGCAATTGCAAGGCAAGATTGGGATAATGTGAGAATTTTGTTGTTCACCATGTTGGTTATGAGTGCAAGACTGATATAAATGCTTAGTGTCTTCACTACCTTGAGCTTAGAGGCACTACATAGGATGATTATTCTTAAAGGAATCCCCCAAGTTAAGCACTTGCACTGAACAATGATGTTATGTCGGTATGCCTGATTGATTTTCTAAATAGCATTATGAATTGCATTGATTATTTTCTATACGATGGTGTAATTGATTATCCTGTTATTTGTGTTTTTCTATTATAATACCTGCACATCATGATTGTATACTATTAACAAATTTTTTCACATTGTTATATAATTTTTAATATTTAATTTATAATCTTAATTAATTATGGTATAAATGGTTAATATAAGAATCAAGTCCAAAAAATCTCAAGAAAATGCTACTTTGATTGGTTTTTTTTTTTTTTTCACAAAAGTTTCTTCCATTCATCATTTAAGTCTAAAACATGCTCAAGAAAACGACACTTTGATTGGCATAAGCAAGTTGTCTCATTATTTTAGATAAAGAAAATGCCAAAAAAAGAAAAACAAAGTAGTATTTTCTTGAACGTTTTCTCTTTGCAATGATGAGACAACTTATTTATGAAAACATTAATTAAAATGATGTTTTATTGAGTACTTTCTTTTTCTGCAGTGATAAAACAACTTGTTTATAGGATTTCATTAGTATTTTCTTTTTTTGCAATGATAAGACAACTTATGAAAACACTAACTAAAATAACGTTTTTTTATCATACCATATTGTTTTAGTAAATAATTTTAATTTCACATTACATTTGTTTTTTTTTGTAACACCCCTGATTTTTTATATATTATTATTGGGCTTCATGTAGGTATCCTCAATTCGCGGAAATTCGACAGTTGTCCGAATCTGTGAATTTCCGGCCAGACAGACCAGCTACCGGAAAAGTCTCCGAATTGGATCGAGGTTTTGGCTACCCCACCATTGTCAGGCATCCCGAGCGCATTCCCGAAGTCGGAATCGGCAAAGGTAAACCCGAACCTTGCTTTTTCGTAATTTTCTAGTGCTTAAATAGGATTGAAAATCCATAAAATATTCGTGGTAGCTTAGAAAATTACGATTCTTTTTGCAATAGCTTAGTAATATTTCTAAGGACCATGAGGCGAGTTTTATAATTTTTAGAGCTTATTTGAGCAGTTTTTGCAAAAATGATCAATTATAAGGACTAAATTGAAATTTTACATATTGTGATGAATGATTGATTTGATGGGCCCAGGAGGGGCTGTGTGATATGATTGAACTATGGATATATGGATTGTGAATATAGAAGTGCGTTTTTAGCCCTTTTGCAGGTTGGGTAGGTCCTAGGTATAGGGGAGACTCTGCCGGATTTTCGGCACGACTTAGGACGTATTGGTCTTTTTTTTTGTTTGTATTGAGTCAGATTGTATTAAATGATTGTAATAAAATTGTCAGGTGAGCCGGGACAGCCTTCTTCCTCCACCCAGCCGCCACAGTGATTGTCGTCAAGTCTGTGAGTAAAATATTAATTTTAATTGTAATTTCGATATTATTATATGTTCAGCATGCCCATGCATCACTTATATGCATATATTTATGTAGTTAAACTCTAGGCACGATTTATGTTGCATTCATAACTGTTAACGTGCCATGAGTGTTGTTGTGGTAATTTGGAGCAGTGTGCGTGCGTTGGCGTGCGTGTGATGTGGTGTGGACTATGGATAGGACGGGTAGTCACGGCTTGAGTTCTTCGCTGGGACCCGATCCTTCGAGGGGTAGTCACGGCTTGAGTTCTTCACTGGGATCCTCGATTTGGTTATTAAGTGGAAGTCCGAGCTGAGTTCTTCGCTGGCACCAGGTTGGAATTAAGAGAGCTGTATAGGGGATCAGCTCCCATATATTATGATTGATGTTACAGGGTGCGTGAGTGCTCCAAATTTACCTTTTTGATGTTATGATGTGAAAATGTTGTTGATGTTGCATTTCACTCTACAGGGTGCATTAGTTTTAGATAGTTATAGAGATTATGGTTAAAATTGATATTTTACTCTCTGAGTCGAACGCTCACTCCTGTTCAAAAAATTTTCTGAGCCACGGGAGGATATTTTATTGCAGGTTAACTCGCTTTTCTACTGCAGTTGTTTATCAATATTTGTGTAATTTTATTTACTCCTAGAATTTTCGCATGTGTTAGAAGTATTTATTGATTATGGTCTGTAATATTATTATCATGTTGGACCTGTAAACGTATAATGATATGTCTGTTTGATGGATTGGATGAGGGAGCTGAGCTCCCATTTATTTTTATGATGATGAGTATGTGGAGGGTGAGCTGAGCTCCCCAATTGAGTATTTATTGTGTTTACAGGTCGGGTGAGTCGAAAACTCCCCGTTGGAAAGTCCATTTTATGGCCGGACTCTGTCCGTTTGTTTTCTTGATACTGGGCCCAAATGGGCCTTAGAGTTGGGTTAATGAACAGTTAGGCTTACTACGGGTCTCGGGGGCTTTAGGTTGGCCCAGGTCCTAGTGCCGGTCCAGCCCATAGGTTGGGTCGTGACAAATGTGGTATCAGAGCTTAGGCTCCAAATTCATAGGGAAAAATTATCTAAGTGTTGGGAAGAGTCTACTAGGAGTCACATGCGGAGTATAGGATTCTGTTTCGTCTTTTCCTGTAATTCTTTGTTTCTAGATTCTACGTTATACCTCGGGAAATATAAGATTACCTCAGTTAGTGTCTTGATTTTCGTGGAGTACACAGAAATGTGAAATGGAGTTAGTAGACATGTGAGATCTATCATGAGGATACGTACTCCAAGAAATGTTATATTTTTGTCAGTATGGGTTTAAATGGTGTGCCCATTTCGTGTAAGACACGAGTACATAAAAGTGAGTCTTAAAGAAATGCAGTTGCCTAGATAAGGATGAGGATACCACTACTGGCAGTCATCAGTAGATGACCCAGTCAGAATAAGTTTGTGATAATAGAAGATTCAGGAGAGATAAGAAATTAGGAGACCTAGTCTGTCAGGACGTATCGTAGTAACTATACAATATTCTTGATGTCTGCTCTGTAAGCTGCAGATTACAGTACCGACATGAGATTATTGTGTAGAGCTGCGTGCATCCCCGTGGTGCTCCATAATGAGGGTGTTTGAGATGGCTTCTGTTTTGGTACGATTATGCCGAGCGAGTTCTATATTTGCAGAGGAGTTGGGAACTCTGGCTAAGAGTCTAGAGTTAGAATATTGAAAGGTCACGGTTGGGTGATAACTAGAGTCGATGACTCGATTACTGACATGAGCTAGAGTTACATCAAGAGTTGCCATCGGACTGCAGGTTTGGACTAGTTGCAAAGTAAAGGTGACACTTATAGAGTGAGAATAGTATACCTTGTGTGTATCAGTATGGAATAAAGTACAACTCTACTACCTAGACAAGGTCGAAACTATGAATTGATGATTTATAGAGCTATGATATGATAAAAGAGTCATTAACTTGACATGGTTCTGGCAAGGTGGTAGATGTAGTACCTTTGTTGCAGCAAGTTAGGATATAGTCCTATCTTTTCAGAATGGATCGAAGGTTATTCGATAATGATGACTTATGGAATAGTGTCCCGGATGGGACCGTAGAGTGTGGTAGAGAGTAGTTGGCTCGGGTATCTGAGAGGATACAAGTTCCATTATAGGAATCATATATAATCAGATCACGATGGATGTAAATCCTTTGAATTGGATGACGGGTTTGGGTGCCCGAAATCTTAAGTTTTGGAATTGAGTAAACATGGAAAATAATAATAATAAAAATAATAATAAATAAAATTACTGCAGAATCAGTTCTCGAGGTAGTAAGGGTATTATGTAAGCTAAAGGATAAGAATAGAGATCATATAATAAAAGTATGACTGTAATTTGCTGAGTTCCTTTCTAATTTCAAATTATTCAAAACAATAGTATAATCTAATTATAATAGTGTTAAGAGTAATAAATTAGCGAAGATAAATCACGTAAGGCCAATGGATAAAGAAAGTGCAGAATGAAAGTTTGGGCAATTGATTGGATGCAATATAATCTAAATGCTAGTGGAAGTACTAGCTAGAGTAGTCAAAGGACCAAATCTGAGTAGCAGGACATATGATAACGCGATAGAGACTCAAAGATATAGTTAGCAAGTACGGCTATTATGTTAGGAAGAAGAATGGAACCAGGATAGAATAGTCAAGTTCTATTTCGGGTAAGACAAAGGAAATAAATGAAAGGACAACCTAAAGAGCGCATAATAAAAGGAACAAAGTTAAGATATAGGATAGGCTAAGTGTTATTCTTGGCAAGGAGAATGACAAGGATGGAAAACCCAAAATGGGACCACATTAGTGAGAAAAGTGATGGAGGTATGGAATACAATAATAATGAGTAAATGTTAGAAGGTGTGCGATGGTATTGCGGATTACCTAAATAGGTAGAGAAAGAGAAGTTAGTAAGCAGTAAGTTGAATAAAAGTCAGTCTAAGGGATCAAATAGGTATGATGAGAGGAAAAGAATGATAGATAATGACACATAGGTTTTAGGTTAGACTTTTGAGATAGTGAGAAGGTAGTTATAGGTTCGTTATGAATGTCAGGCAAACATTTTTAGTGTGATCAACAGAATCACTTTGTAGTGAAGCAATAACGACAGGACAATAGTAGGGGTAGAACAAAAAGTGACAAGTCTGGATGGTTATAAATCACTAGAAAGTTCAAGGATCAAATTAATGACCCTAGATAAGGGTGGAATTAGTGTTGGAAGAATTTATTAGTGAGAGAAATCTTTCAGGAATCAACAAAAGTTAAGGGCACAATAAAAACGATGATAGATATGAATCATAGGTCGAGTATAAGTAAAGTTAATAAATTATAAAATATTATGTCAAGAAGGAAAATGGTACGGTAAAGGGTTCATGCAGATGATACCTTATAGGTAGAGCATAATTGTGCTAGGAGATGATGAAATTTGGAGAGAAAGACCAAGAAACTTAGGTGAAACGTTATAATATGACAATCGGGTGTAGTTGAATATAAGAGGATATTTTCTTTCTTTTCAAGTTTAGCTTGTGCTTTTGGTTCTAGAAGGTTATATAAGGAACAGAAACTGAGTCAAGGAGACCTAGTTATTGAGAGTTTAGTAGGCACAAATTCATACATAATTTCCTGATATGAGAATGACAGGAAGTGCATACCTAGTATTAAGTATGAAAGGACGAACAGAGTAATGACAGGAGTTAAATTGAGTTAGCTACTAAGGCTTGCAACTGTTTTAAACTATGAGCTAGAGGAAGTACTATTTATGGTTGAGATTCAATAGAGGAAATTGTTGCTAATGGGTAATTTGAGGTTGAAGTTTAGAAAGCTATGGGCAGTATATATGATTATATTAAGGAGAATGAACACGTAAAGTATCTTGTTTGGAATTAAGGCATGACACATATTCCCTACAGCCGTGTTAGTTCAGATGGAACTTATAGTTTATGGGGCTCATATTCATCCAGGATAAGCAATTTCCTACTAAGGCTGATAGGGAATGATAATGTTCTGATAGTTAAGTTGGAAAAAAGGGGATACAAGAAAAAAAAAAAAATTTCTATGGGTAATTATAAGTGTTACATAAGGTGAAGAATGTGCTGGTAGGAGTAAATCATAGGGTTAGAATTCTTGAAGTAATGAAACTAGTATTCAAGATAAGACTAAGAAATAAAAAGAAAGTTAAAGTTGATGATGGGATAGACATCTTTGAAGGAAAAGGTGTAAGGATGAGATAGGACTAAAATTAAGGAATAAGTACAGCAGGTTGAAATGATACCAACAATACAAAAAATAGGAAAAGGGAAGTGGATAAGATGCAAAGGACTGGAAGAGAGCTCGATAAGTCGATTATAATGATGAGGATAAGGAGTGTCTAACCACTGCCTGTGTTAACACTACCTATGAGCGGTGAAGGATACAGTGTCTTTGTGATGCCTCCAGAGTTGGCCTAGGGTGTGTTTTGATGCGGAATGGAAAAGTAGTGGCTTATGCTTCAAGGCAGCTCAAGAGGCATGAGCAGAACTATCCCACCCATGATTTGGAAATGGCGGTGTAGTCTTTGCACTAAAAATGGAGACACTACTGTATGGTGAAGTGTGCAAGATATACACCGACCATAAGAGTTTGAAGTACATCTTCTACAGAGGATTTAAACTTGAGACAGAGGAGATGGATGGAGCTTACGGAAGACTATGATTGCCCCATCGGTACCACCACAGGAAGGCCAATGTAGTAGCAGATGCTTTAGCGAGAAAATCTTACGCGGTTTGGCGCACATTTCACAAAGAAGAGAGGCGTTGATTCGGGAGGTACATGAGTTGATGGATCAAGGTTTAATCCTAGATCTTTCAGATGAGGGTATTGTTGGCTCACTTTTCGGTGAGGCGGACTTGAGGGACAGAGTTAGAGTTTCCCGGCCACGAGACCAACAATTGATGAAGATTATAGAAAGAGTACAAAGGTGAAGGTGGTGAGTTCGGATTTGCTAATGATGGCGCCCTAGTGCAAGGTTCTAGGATATGTGTGCCCGATGTGGACAACCTCGGGAATGAAATCATGCGAGAGGCACACTACACGCATGCAGATGTCCACCTGAGTTCCACCAAGATGTACCATGATGTGAAAGATAGCTATTGGTGGAATGGCATGAAGAGAGACATAGCAGACTTTGTGTCCAAGTGCTTGACTTGTCAGAAGGTGAAGTTTGAACACTAGAGACCATCAGGGAAGCTGCAAGAGCTCCCTATCCCAGAATGGAAGTGGGAAATGATCACTAAGGATTTTGTGGTGGGTTGCCTCGTACCACGCGAGGATATGATTCGATATGGGTAATTGTAGACCGCTAGACCAAATCACCTCACATCTTACCAGAAGACTACATACTACGTACAGTATGCGGCTCTACATTCGAGAAATAGTCAGATTGCATGGAGTTCCAGCTTCCATAATATCTGACAGAGGGCCCCAGTTCACTTCTCGGTTTTGGAGAAAGTTGCAGGAGGCACTTGGCACACAGTTGAACTTCAGTACGGCTTTCCACCCTCAGACAGACGGACAGTCCGAAAGGACAATCCAAACACTGGAAGACATGCTTCGCATGAGTGTTTTGGATTTTGGAGGTCAATGGGATGATCAGCTAGCTTTGGTGGAGTTTGCCTACAACAACAGTTATCACTCCAGCATAGGAATGGCACCCTATGAGGCACTATATGGAAGAAAGTGTAGGTCTCCTCTGTGTTGGACAGAAATGGGGGAAGCGAAGGTGCATGATGTAAACCTAATGCAGTACACTTCATAGATAGTTCCTTTAATCAGGGAACTACTAAAAACAGCTTTCAGTAGGCAGAAGAGTTATGCAGACCCCAGACGGAGGGATGTGGAGTTTGCAGTGGGCGACTATGTATTCCTGAAGGTTTCTCCAATGAAGGGAGTCATGAGATTTGGAAAGAAGGGCAAGTTGGCACCTCGGTATATTGGACCTTTTGAGGTTACTGATAGAGTTGGAGCAGTTGCCTACCGGTTGGAGCTACCACCCAACCTCTCTCACGTTCATCCCGTGTTTCACATCTCCATGCTCAGGAAATACATTCCCGATCCTTCTCATGTACTGCAGCCGGATGTGATAGAGCTAAAAGAGAACTTGACATTTGAGGAGCAGCCTGTAGCCATAGTGGACTACCAAGTGAGACAGCTGAGATCAAAACAGATCCCTATGGTTAAGGTTTTGTGGAGGAGTCAGTCAGTGGAAGAGTGCACCTGGGAGTTAGAACGGGACATGCGTAGCAAGTACCCTTATCTGTTCAATGTATAATCATGTGCTTTATTCTGCCTTGTGTAAAATTCGAGGACGAATTTTCTGTAAGGGGGGAAGAATGTAACACCCCTGATTTTTTTATATATTATTATTGGGCTTCGTGTAGGTATCCTCAATTCGCGGAAATTCGACAGTTGTGGGATCTGTGAATTTCGGCGAACAGACTACCAGGAAAAAGTCTCGAATTGGATCGAGGTTTTGGCTACCCCACCATTGTCGGGCATCCCGAGCTCGTTCGAAGTCGGAATCGGCAAAGGCTTGAACCTTGCTTTTCGTAATTTTCTAGTGCTTAAATAGGATTGAAAATCCATAAAATATTCGTGGTAGCTTAGAAAATTACGATTCTTTTGCAATAGCTTAGTAATATTTCTAAGGACCGCGAGGAGTTTTATAATTTTTAGAGCTTATTTGAGCGGTTTTGCAAAAATGGTCAATTATAAGGACTAAATTGAAATATTGCATATTGTGATGAATGATTGATTTGATGGGCCCAGGAGGGGCTGTGTGATATGATTGAACTGTGGATATATGGATTGTGAATATAGAAGTGCGTTTTTAGCCCTTTTGCAGGTTGGGTAGGTCCTAGGTATAGGGGAGACTCTGCCGGATTTTCGGCACGACTTAGGACGTATTGGTCTTTTTCTTTGTTTGTATTGAGTCAAATTTATTAAATGATTGTAATAAAATTGTCAGGTGAGCCGGGACAGCCTTCTTCCTCCGCCCAGCCGCCACAATGATTGTCTTCAAGTCTGTGAGTAAAATATTAATTTTAATTGTAATTTCGATATTATTATATGTTCAGCATGCCCATGCATCACTTATATGCATATATTTATGTAGTTAAACTCTAGGCACGATTTATGTTGCATTCATAACTGTTAACGTGCCATGAGTGTTGTTGTGGTAATTTGGAGCAGTGTGCGTGCGTTGGCGTGCGTGTGATGTGGTGTGGACTATGGACAGGACGGGGCAGTCACGGCTTGAGTAATTCACTGGGACCCGATCCTTCGAGGGGTAGTCACGGCTTGAGTTCTTATTTGGGACCCTCGATTTGGTTATTAAGTGGAAGTCCGAAGTGAGTTCTTGGCACGAGTTGGAATTAAGAGAGTGTATAGGGATCGGCTCCCATATATTATGATTGATGTTACGAGTGCGTGAGTGCTCCAAATTTACCTTTTGATGTTATGATGTGAAAATGTTGTTGATGTTGCATTTCACTCTCTGAGTGCATTAGTTTTAGATAGTTATAGAGATTATGGTTAAAATTGATATTTTACTCTCTGAGTCGAACGCTCACTCTGTTCAAAAATTTTTACAGCCACGGGAGGATATTTTATGCAGGTTAACACCTTTTCTACTTCGCAGGTTGTTTATCAATATTTGTGTAATTTTATTTATTTCTAGAATTTTCGCATGTGTTAGAAGTATTTATTGATTATGGTCTGTAATATTATTATCATGTTGGACCTGTAAACGTATAATGATATGTCTGTTTGATGGATTGAATGAGGGAGCTGAGCTCCCATTTATTTATTTTTATGATGATGAGTATGTGGAGGGTGAGCTGAGCTCCCCAATTGAGTATTTATTGTGTTTACAGGTCGAGTGAGTCGAAAACTCCCCGTTGGAAAGTCCATTTTATGGCCGGACTCTGTCCGTTTGTTTTCTTGATACTGGGCCCAAATGGGCCTTAGAGTTGGGTTAATGAACAGTTAGGCTTACTACGGGTCTCGGGGGCTTTAGGCTGGCCCAGGTCCTAGTGCCAGTCCGGCCCATAGGTTGGATCGTGACATTTTTTTTCTTTAATACTAAACTCCATGAAAGCATGAAACTCAATTATTAAAATTTACTTTATTAGATCAGTGTGATTTAATCTAATAATACTAAAATCATCCCTCAAACTATGAAACAATCGAAGGCCAATTATATTATAAAATAATAATATTACTTCACATATTAAAACTACTTATAGAAACATTGACAAATAAATTGTTATGCATGCTTTTGAAAAGTGTATCGAATAAGTGAGATAAAAATAAGAACTTAATAATTAGTTTAATCCAATAACTAACATTTATATGATAGAAAATGATTCCCTCGTCTCATTTTCTTTGAAAAATTTTCACCAGCTGGCTTAAGTTATTAATTCTTAATTCATAGCTCATTACGTAAACCTCACTTGAATCTAATATTTTGACTGAAAAATACTGTTTATAAATTTTATGTTAATTTGTTTAATAATGGTACGTCAAATATTATAAGCAAAACTCAAATGTAATTATAATAATATTAATAATAATACCACCATCGAGCTTGCACACTAAAGCAACACCAAGGTCCCCGGTGCAGGGGCATCAAGTCATCATAAGGAACAAAGTGCTCTCAATTTCAAAAGAAGAAGGAAAATATACACACACACACACACGTCTCAACATCTTTACCCCCATTTTTGGTGAGGGAAGCAAGCATTTTGTTTGTTTAAGGATCACCATCACATTGAAGCCACATTAGCCCAACCTCTAATCACACTATGTATAGATTACCCGAATGGATTACAGTTTGAGAGCCTGAGCATGGTGGCTGATATGATCATCGATGAAAGTGGCAATGAAATAGAAGGAGTGATCATAACCAGGTTGCATTCGCAACAGAAGTGGAACGTTAGCACTTCTGCATGCCTCTTCAAACTTCTGAGGCAGCAGCTGATCATGCAAGAATTTATCCTCATCTCCCTGACCAAACAAAGAATCATGTGAGGACAAAGCAAAAACCTGAAGCTAGCAAGGAATAAATGCAGAAGAATAAGACCTATTAATTCATTGCAAGTTTCCAGACATTGCTCCAATCAAAAGATTATAATTAATGAAAAGTTAAACCTTTACAAGAAGTGGCTCCAATCAGTTTGGATGGTCTACCAAACAACAGCCACAAAAACACCTTACGAACTTTTACCATCTAGGAAACAAAAACTTCTATTTTTACCCAGTGATTTCATCTGAATTTTCTTTTATATATATATATATATAGAGAGAGAGAGAGAGAGAGAGAGAGAGAGAGAGAGAGAGGGGTCATCTCACTAATGCAATACCCTTGCCCATCTTTAGCACTGCAGAAACTATACCTTATTATGTCATTAAAAAAAGAAGCAACAGTAAAAAAACATGGATATTATTTATTACCCACTAAAGTTACATCTCCATTCATACTTCTCTAGGCAACATCAATGTCACTTGATTTAAAAAGTAAAGCAAGCAGAAAAAATAAGACCTATAAATTCATTGCAAGTATCTAGACATCGTTTTTCATGTAATGCCTGATAAAATAAAAATTGGAAGGCAACTTTTACCTGATCAATTAAAATTGTAGCAGATACATCATGGAACTTTGAGATCAGGGAAGTAGCATCATATTCCTGCATTTTTGCACTTTCACAATTATATTTAAGGCACTTCAGAGGTATAAAACAAAGATGTGCATTCTTCAGGCCACAATCCACATACCTCCCAATCAGCTTTATTGCCACCAAGATAATTTGTGAAAGCTTTCTGGCCCCAGGGACAGTTTATAGGATTGGCAATTGGTGCAAAGGCAGAAACTGACTGGAAAATGAGTAAAAAGGAGACAGAAGAAACAGAAAAGGAATCAAGAGTCAAAAGTGAGAAAAATTGGAGAATCTCATAATCCATACCTCCCCCCAACCCCCCAATCTTCTCTCCTCTTCCTCCAAATGAAGAACGGGTAGGGAAGGAATTTCATCTAGCCTAAGAGTTTTTTTCCCCAAGGCCAATTATGTTCTACCTCAACGATAAGACTAGTACTTGGGTGGGATGGGCCCAGGGTATATCAATAATTACAAAAGAAAAAAAAAAGCGCTCATTGATGAAAAAAAGCCTGCACAGATCCAAACCTTTTGCTTACAAAACAAAAATAATGATGAACTACCTTGTACTTATCAAGGTTCTTCAAATATATTGTTAAAGCACCATGGCCGCCCATTGAATGACCAAATATAGATGCCCTTGATGTATCAAGCTGCGGAAAATTGTCACTGAGAAGTTTAGGCAATTCCTTAACAACATAGTCATACATACGCCAGTTTTTCCACTTCTCCTGAGTAGCATTAAGATAAAATCCAGCACCTAATGGATGAAATAACAATAAAATTAGAAATTAATGGTACTAATAACATTGAAGTCAAAGGCTTAATATTTAAATCTTGTCACAACTGTTTTTGGCAAGCTTGAGTGCCAGTATAGCTGTGCATTATTGTAGAAAAATCATACAATATTGGGATGTGATGCAAAATGCATTCTTGATGAAAAAAAGATGTTTTCTGGCGAGGTAAGTGAAAATATATATATATATATATATATTTCACATAACCCTCGCATTAGTATGGAGCAAAGCCATTCACATAACCCTCGCATTAGCATGAAGCAAAGCCATTCTATTCTAGTCCTAAAAGCTTTTCTTTTCTTCCATTCTATTCTAGACCTAAAAGCTTTTCTTTTCTTTCTTTCTATTTCTCTTAACATTTATTCCTGAGAGCTTAAAGTGTGTTGAGGCTGCTTTTTCTTATATTTCTTTTCTTGTTTCTTCTTTCCATGGCATGCAAACAAAACCAAGATATATACAGGCATGAATAACATTTAGCATGATCTAGAGAATTCTCTCTTTCTAACATGTGCGCACAGAACCAATTATATTAGCATAAGTGAAAAAAAATTAAAAATAAATAAAAAATTGTCACGCACTTATGGTTACCAATATCTCATTTGCAGAAACAAGAAATTCAACTTTCTACACACATGAAAGGAGATAACATTTAACATAGAGCTCAAACACACAATACACACATACACACACATATATATAACCATTCCACAAAATCATGAAAGTTAAAAAACTTGCCAAATGCCAACAAAAAATCAATACTTCATAAGATTGACACTATGCAGCTTAGAGGTTTATAATTCGAGTGTAAATGAGGTGGATTGCAAGATAAGATCATAATTCAACTCATTCAACTCATAACAGAGAGCAAAAGAGAATATAAAACCCTAAACTACTTAACATACTGGTCTAACCCTCCTCCCTACTCATTGAAATACTCCTAGATTTAATAGTTGAATGAATAGCATAGCTTTGTATAAATCTTGTATGAATACTAAACTAATACAAGGAAGAGAATAAAAATTAAAATTTAAAAGAAAAAAATAAGGATGCACTTTCCAAGCATAAGTATCTCCATAGTAGTATGTGAATACTACTTAGAAATATTTCTCAAGTTGAAAGTTATTAGCCCAAGCCCATACCTACACCGAAATCCCAGCTGTCTGCCTCTCCTTCCACATTCAGGCCTCCTGTAATAGATAAGAAAATAACAAATCATTAGCACAAGAAATCCTGGAATATAACTACTAAAATAATTAGATTCAAATTTTATAATAACAAAGATGTGTCTTAACAATAAAAAAATACCAACCATCAGGTGAAAAGATATCAAAGCTCACTCAACAACAACAAATAATTATGTTTCTATGCTCATCAAAATTTCTATGACTGCAAGATTAAGGTTCTTCACAATGTTCAAATATCTGTAACTAAGTCTATAGTTAGTTTCACCATCTCCATGGAAAATAGAAAGAATTAAATCAAGATTAGAATCTGCAAAAAATCAAGGATTGTTAACAAAAGTCCACATAGGCTCCATTTGGAATTGTGGTTGGGATGACAAATTTGAAACTGCTTTTTGGAAAAAGCACACTTTTAGGTATTGTTGAAAAAAAACAGTTTGAAAAAGTTGTTTTGCTGTTTTGAAGTTACTATAACTAAAATATGTCAAATTTAAATTAAAATTTAAAGGTCCTTGAACATTTTTTAAATAGTGCTTATAAACAATAGTTCAAACAGCAATGCCAAACAAGCTCAAAAGGAGTTTTGGTTCAACTGTTGTGACTTGGGAGTAAATGTTAGTAGTTTAATATGTTTGGTTAGAAAATTAAATTAAAAATGATTAACTGCTAGAGTCACCATGATTCCAAATACTCCATTTTTTAACTTTTTCCCTTCAACTTGCAGCCTCTTTTTTTTTCCTTTTCCTTTAATAGTTAGACTAAATTATCACCATCAATATTTGCCAATTACAATACAAACTTATCATTTATTTTAAATAAATATATTACATGATCGAAATATTTATAATTGATCATGCTAATATGTAAAAGTTCATATTTACATTTTTTACTGCAAGAAAAAAAATTTATATTATTGTCTATAGGAAACCAACTTTGACTTTATTGCTTAACAATAATTTTCTTGAATCAAATTAACTAATTGCAGTAAAGAAATATTAATGAATAATACATTAATTTTAAATTATCAATAAAAAGTAAAAGATAACAATGATTCACCAAAGAATTAGCATCTATTATTAGCTATTGGTAACAAACCATCAATAACAGCTATAAAATATAAACCACTAACAGTTAAATATAGCTGACCTTTAGAATCAACAATTTTTGGATATCAAAACATCTAATAGCAATTGATTTTTTATGTGTACCAACAAAATTACTAAGCTATTCGGAGTTGAAATTTGGATAGCTATTCGCCATACCCCAACAGTTAAAAGAAACATCCCGTAAGTCATATCCACAATAGAGTCAACATGCCCTAGCAATTTAAAATCAGGAAGCAATCCTAAAAAATGTTAAAATGGATTTTTAAAAAATTTCTTTAATATAGTTATCCTTCTAAAAGATCAACCCTTAAATAGAGAGTTCAATAAGCCTAACTTGGTTATTTGACTAGAGAGTTCAATAAGCCAAACTTAGTTGTTTGACTGGTTGCCAACACAGTTTCACATGGTATTTGGAAAAGTAGAGTGAACTAGCAATAGAATTATGAATCTGAAAATGAATGTTCAAAACCATACATGGCTAAGAAAAGGCATGCCAAGAGTTAGTTCTAAAAGATATTGTGACCATACTTGGAGATGTATCAGGGGCAATTAATGCAACACCCTCAGTTGAGGCAGCACGTTGAGCTCCCGACTTAATTACAAAGTTCTCATCAGTGCAGGTAAGGCCTGAGAGCCAATAAAGGACCTACTCAACCATTAAAGCAATATCATTTGGATAGTACATACATTGTATTGCACAAAAATCATAATCATGCATAAAGCAAATTAATCAATAGGTAAACTATAAAATAACAATGAGAGGGCTATAGTTTTATCTAGTCTAATGCTAAGATACTCCATGTTTACCTGTGAAATGATCAAATTCAATTATGCAGAGAATGAAAACATTTTATAGCAAATGAGCAATAAGATCACCACTAATTTGGATTATATTTTGGACAAACAATCATGAGTCTGCTAATTGATCATTTAAAAAAAAAATCTGGAATCATAATCTCATTTCATCATTACTCGCCAACCTACCCACGAACCCAACAACCAACCACAAACCCAACAACCAACTACAAAGACAATCATTTTTCTCGTGTACATTCCATCAATAAACCCCTGAGAAAAATCATGAATTGTAAGAGAATCCCACCTCATTGACACAATTGATAATTAAAAAATTGGACCATAAAATATCCTAGGAAATGAAAGTAAATATATATATATATATATATATATATATATATATATATATATATATATATATATATATATATATAGCACATAAGCAAACAAAAAAAAAACTTGGGAAACAAAATATGATTAAAAATGGGTATTATGAAAAAGAAAAAAAAGGAGGAGACATACGGGGAATTTGTGAGAAGAGGAAGTGGAAGGAGGGAAATAGATGTGGAAAGTCATGGAGCATCCAAGTGTTGGGCTGAAATGTTTGTATCTCTTGTTGTACCCTCCAAACATCTTTGAGCTACTGATCTCACTTGGCTTCGTTTCCATTTTCTTCCCCAACAAACGTCTTTCTTCCTTTCTTGAAATCCTCTTTTAATCTATAGGTTTTTCTTGGAAGTGCTATCCTGCTTTTGTATGATCTTTTCTTGAAATGGTTGGTGTGACTGATGGATTCGGCTGTGTCTGTCCATTTCTGGGCCTGATTACTCCATGGGCCCCTGTTCAGTGGTACTAGTAGGTTTCTTTTTTTCTTTTTTTTTTTCTGATATTACAGTAAACTATAATATAAGCTTTAGTTAAAACTATAACTTAATTTTTATAATTTTAAGATCAAATTTGCCATTTTAAAAAATTTATAATTTAATTTTATTATATTATTAAAATTTTAGTTAAATCGTCCAGAGTGAAAAAAACGAATCCATATAACCGATCCCAAATTTTTGAGATAAAGATTTAGTTTAGTTTAGTTTAGTTTAGTTATATTATTAATTTTAATATAAAGATCAAGATACTCTTCATTTTATTTTGTATGCGCCCTATCATTCAGAATTCAATAAACTTTTTCTGATATCACAGAAAATCAAAAATTAATAAAATTATAAATAAGTTTTAAGAATTAATACTAATAAATTTCAAATAAAAAAGTAATAAAAATAAACCAAATTAAAGAAAGAATTTGCTAGCAAAATATCAAGAGAAAAGTTTTCTCTAATGATTTTTTTTTAGTGGTGTATCTTCAGTAACATAAAATATCAATTATTTATAGGTAAGGAATAAAAAGCTATTTAAATCAAAATTTTTATTTTTTCAATAATCATTATTTAATTAAAAAAAGGAACATTGTATTGCTGAAAATATTTAAAATTGACATCTTATAGTAAAACAATGGCCAAAGAATTTAGCTGTTTAAAATAGCATATGCAACATATTGCATGTCTATTTGGCATTGAGTTTGAGAGATCAAAATTAATTTTCTAAATAAAAGTATCATTTTAGATATTATTAAAAAAAGTTATTTTATTATTTTAATATTTTTATGACTAAAATTTATTAAATTTAATTTTAAATTATTTTTTAATACTCTCTATCGATTATATTTAAAAAATTGATTTTCTTACCAGTAATATCAAATAGGTTATATAGAAAGTCTAACTTGTACTTTTAGGTAAACTCTAATAATAGATATTTTTTTTATAAAGTTATCATAATCAATTATTAAAATTATTTTGTGCCAAATGTGTCACAATATAACGTATTTCCATTAATAAATATAATGTATAAATGTAAAATTTATATATAAGTTATAATCAATATCAAATATGTAATTAATATTTCGTTAACTTTAAAATAGAAACTACCAATTATTATTTATGTTATGTAATAAATATTATTTAATTGAAAATTATCATAAATATTCTAATAATCACAATTGCAAAATGAGATACTATATCTATAGGCGCATACAGTATTCCAATTAATAAATAAAATTCTATTTGAGATTGTAATAGAAACGTTAAATTAATTAAAAAATTATTTTTAATGTGTTTGAAAAAAAACTATTTAGAAAATATTTCATTGCTTTAAAATTATAATAATTAATTATATTAAATTCAAATTTTTTTAATAAATAATTTTAATAATATAAAATAGAGATTAAATGTGAACTTATCATACATATGAAAAATAAAACTCAAGAAATAATTTTATAATATTAATATATTGTGTTATATAAAATATATTTTAAAATAGTAAAATTTAGATGAATAAAAAAAATTTATTTAACAAAATTAAAGTGTAATAACTACATTAAATTTTTGTTGAAATTTTAAATAATAAGATTAATAAATTAATAGCTTCAAATTATGCATATGAAAAATATATTCTCAATTTTATTTTATTATATATATAATTACATAAATAAAATTTTATTCATTTAATATATAATTTTTTTATTAATTTTAAGATACATAATTCATAAATTTTTATAATGAAAACAAATATTAAATAAAAAAATTTATAAAAGATAATAATTAAATAAAATATTAATTAAATATATTTAATATTCTCAATTATTTAATAGTAAAAATTAAAGTAATAATGGTATTAATAAAAATGATAAATAGGAAGTAATAATGATATCATAAAAAGAGACCAATTAGGAAGGAACAGGATAGGAGGAGGATCAGAGTTAGTACTTGGAATGTTAGATCACTTACAAGAAAATTAATGGAGCTTGTGGATACCTTGGAAAGGAGAAGGGTGAATATTGCTTGCATTCAGGAGACTAAATGGGTAGGAGAGAAAAGCAAAGAAGTGGGTAATTCAGGGTACAAACTGTGGTTTACTAAAAAGGAGAGAAATAAGAACGGAGTGGGCATAATCATAGACAGGACATTGAAAGACGCTGTAATAGCTGTGAAAAGAGTAGGAGATAGAATTATACTAGTAAAGCTAGTACTATAAGGAAAAACAATAAATGTAGTTAGTGCTTATGCCCCACAAATAGGACTAGATAGTGAGAGTAAATAAAAATTTTGGGAAGATATAGATGATTTAATGCAAAACATACCAAATGAAGAGAATATTTTCATTGGTGGAGATTTGAATGGACATGTAGGAAGTGATAGGCAAGGCTATGAGAATGTTCATGGAGGTTTTGGTTTTGGCAATCGAAATGAGGAGGGAAAAAGCATCCTCGATTTTGCTATGGCATACGATCTAATACTAACAAATACCTACTTTATAAAAAGAGAGTCACATTTAGTGACTTTCAAAATTGGGCAACATAGAAGCCAAATCGACTTCCTCTTAACCAGGAAGACAAATAGAGCTCTATGCAAGGATTGTAAGGTCATTCCAGGAGAGGCTTTAACAAGTCAACATCGGTTAGTGGTCTTGGATATCAAGTTTAGGAACAATTCAAGTAAGGTCAGAAGAAATAGTGCAGCTCAAACAAAGTGGTGGGAGTTCAAAGGAGTAAAGCAAGTGAAGTTCAAAAATAAACTTCTCGAGACCAAAGCATGGAAGCTAAATATGGAGGCCAATGATATGTGGATACAGATGGCATCAAAAATTAGAGAACTAGCTAGAAAAGTACTTGGAGAGTCTAAAGGACATGGACCACCCTTAAAAGAGAGATGGTGGTGGAATGAGGAAGTACAAAAGGCAGTGAAGAGAAAAAGAGAATGGTATAAGAAATTACCTAAATGTGATAATAATGAGGCATATGAACAGTACAAGATAGCAAAGAAAGAGGCAAAAAAGATAGTTAGCCAAGCAAGAGCACAAGCCTTTGAAAAGTTATATGAGAAACTTGAAACTAAAGAAAGGGAGAAAGATATTTATAGATTAGCAAGGAGGAGAGAAAGGAAATGTCAATATCTCAATCAAGTTAGGTGCATTAAGGATAAAGAACGAAAAGTATTGATGAAAGATGAGGACATTAAAGAAAGATGGAGAAATTATTTTAATGATCTCTTTAATAATAGTCAAAATGGTAATAGCGTGAATATAGACTATAAAACAATATAAAAGAATGTGAATTATACTAGAAGGATTAGATCTTTAGAAGTAAAAGAAGCACTTAAGAGAATGAAAGTGGATAAAGCCTGTGGACCCGATGGAATACCAATTGAAGTGTGGAAGTGTTTGGGAGATATGGGAGTGGCATGGTTAACTAAATTATTTAATAAGATTCTAAACTCAAAGAAAATGCCTGGTGAATGGAGGATGAGTATTTTAGTACCTATTTTTAAAAATAAGGGAGACATACAGAGTTGTTTGAATTATAGGGGAATTAAACTCATGAGCCATACTATGAAGTTGTGGGAGAGAGTTGTGGCGCATCGACTACATCGTGATACTTCTATCTCTCTCAATCAATTTGGCTTCATGCCCGGTCGTTCAACTATGGAAGCGATCTTTCTCATTAGAAGCTTGATGGAGAAATATAGAGATGTGAATAAAGATCTACACATGGTTTTTATTGATTTGGAGAAGGCTTATGATAGTGTTCCAAGAGATGTCCTATGGAGTGTGTTAGAACAATAGAGGGTATCTATTAGGTACATACAAGTGTTGAAAGATATGTATGAAGGAGCAAGTACTATTGTGCGCACAGTGGGAGGGGACACAAGAGATTTTTTTATCTCAGTTGGATTACACCAAGGATCAGCTATAAGCCCTTACCTTTTTACATTAGTTTTAGATGAATTGACGAAACATATACAAGAGAGTATTCCTTGGTGCATGATATTTACGGATGATATTGTTCTGATAGATGAGACGCGAGAAGGAGTCAATAGAAAGCTAAAGCTTTGGAGAAGTACTCTAGAGTCAAAGGGCTTTAAGTTAAGTAGAACGAAGACAGAATACATGTATTGCAAGTTCAGTGAAGGCCAAATTGGCGATAGGGAAGGAGTTAGTTTGGATGGAGTAGTACTGTCCCAAAGTAATCACTTTAAATATCTCGGCTCAGTCCTTCAAGTAGATGGGGGATGTGAGGAGGATGTTAGTCATAGGATTAAAGCCGGATGGTTGAAGTAGAGACGTGCTACGGGAGTTTTATGTGATCGCAAGATTCCCAATAAGTTGAAAGAAAAATTTTACCGTACAGCCATACGACCGGCTATGTTATATGGTAGTGAGTATTGGGCATTGAAGGAGTCGTATGCGTCTAAGATGAGAGTTGCAGAGATGAGAATGTTAAGGTGGATGAGTGGCCATACTAGACTAGATAAAGTCCGTAATGAGAGTATTAGAGAAAAGGTAGGAGTGGTACCAATTGAGGATAAGTTGAGAAAAGAGAGATTGAGGTGGTTTGGTCATGTGAAGCGTAGACATACGGAGGCTCCAGTTAGACAAGTAGAGCACATTAGATTAGAGGATAGAAAGAAAAAATGGGTAGACCTAAATTGACTTGGAGGAGAGTAGTACAATATGATCTACAAGCATTACAAATTTCTGAGGATTTAACCCAAAATCGTTTAGGGTGGAAAAAGCGAATTCATATAGCCGACCCCAAATTTTTGGGATAAAAGCTTAGTTGAGTTGAGGAATGGTAACGGGTCAAATTTTTGCAAGTATATCCAACCAAACTGTAATAGGACGGGTTTGGGTATTATATAATCGAGTTTGAGATGAGTTCGGATTTTTAAAATAATATTTGTGATGAGTTCGAATCGAGTTCGAGCTTTTCATGTTGGGTATTATTACCCAAACCCGTTTATATAAATACTTAATTAAATATAAAATATATATTTTTTATAATAATATTTATAAATTTTTATATATTTTTTTATATAAAATGAAATTTAAATATTTTTATGAAATTATTGAATTTCTAAAATATAAATTATTAATCAAAATAACTTTTTATGCAAAATATTAATTAAAATATATAAAATTAAACTGGTTCAGATTTTTTTTTAATAATAATAATCAGGTTTAGGACAGATACCATTATTTAAAAATAAATTTTATGTAACATCCCTAATTTTTAAATTTATTATTTTGTGAGTAAATATTAATATTTTATTTTATTTAAATTTTAGGAAATTATTTAAAATTTTTCTGATTTTAGAAATTGGGTTCTATTTTTAAAAAATATAAAAATTTGATTATTTTTAAAAATTAATTTAAAGACCACGTGACAAAACTAAAAATATATTTTGACTCTACGAATTTTTCTGAGTTTTCTAGGACTTTTTTCGGAATTTTTGGGCCTCATTTTCGGTCCCAAGACAGAGTAAAAATTCAAAATTTTGTATCTTGAATCGGACCAGTCGAATCGAATCAAACCGGCCAGCTCCTTTTCTTCTTCCTCCGCGTGCGTCCCCGACCCCTCTTCCTCTCTCTCCCATTTTCTCTCTCCTCCCTCCTCCCCACGCCATGCCGCCGCCACCCAGCTCTCCCCACCTCACCGGAGCGCCGCCCCAGCCTTCCCCCACCGCCGGCCGGCCTTCCAGGCAACCGAAAACGACGCGTGAAGAGGCGTGACGCGCAGCGCGCCGTTTCGGCTTTCCGACCAAAATCCGGCCAATCCAGCCACCGATTGGGCCAGGTCTTAAGTCAAACATATCTACACCTCGTGAGCTTTCCATAGTCACCAAGAACACCAAAATCCATCGAACGGTTTGCCCAATTTTTGTCCAAAAAGTTTTAGCCCAATTCGATTTTTGGGTTAGATTTCTTGCAAATCGTGAACCCCACGAGAAAACCGAGAGTACCAGAGCGCTTCACTCGTCGAGAGCTTCGTGGCAATATAAATTTCAAAATTTTTTGATACCGTTTTTTGGTGGGTCCCACTAAACTTCGTATTATTTTTTTGATCATTAAATGAGCTTAGAAAATTTCGTAAAAATTTTATACTAACCCCTATGTTGTGGGCTTCGTGTAGATACCTTCAATTTGCGAAAATTCGACAATTGCCCCGGTCTGTGAATTTCCGACCAGACAGACAGGCTACCAAAAAAGTCTCGGAATTGAGTCGAGATTTTGGCTACCCCATCATTGTCAGACATTTCAAACGCGTCCCCATAGTCAGAATCGGCATAGGTAAACCCGAACCTTACTTTTTCTTAATTTTCTAGTGCTTGAATGGGATTAAAAATCCATAAAATATTGGTGGTAGCTCAGAAAATTATGATTTCTTTTGCATTAGCTTAGTAATGATGCTAAGGACTGCGGGGCAAAGTTTTAAAATTTTTAGAACTCATTTGGGTAGTTTTTGCAAAAGGGTTAATTATAAGGACTAAACTGTAATTTTACATGTTGTGATTGATGACTGTTTGAATGGGCCCAGGAGGGGCTGTGTGATGTGATTGAGTTGTGGATATATAGTTTGTGGATATAGAAGTGTGTTTTAAGTCTTTTGCAGGTTGGGCAGGTCCTAGGTATAGGGGAGATTCTACCGGATTTTCGACATGACTTAGGACATCTTTGGTCTTTTCTCAGTTTATATTGAGTAAAATGTATTAAATAATTATAATAAAATTGTCAGGTGAGCCGAGACAGCCTTCCTCCTCCACCCAACTGCCACAATGACTGCGGTTAAGTCTGTGAGTAAAATGTTGATTTTAATTGTAATTTCGATATTATTATATATTCAAGCATGCCCATGCATCACTTATATGTATGTATCTATGTAGTTAAATACTAGGCACGTTTTACATTGCATTTATAAATGTTGAAGTGCCATGAATGTTGTTTGTGGTAATTTGGAGCAGTGTGTGTGCGTTGGCATGCGTGTGGTATAGTGTTGGATATGGACAGGACGGGTAGACACGGCTTGAGATCTTCGCTGTGACCCGGTCCTTCGGGGTAGACACGGCTTGAGTTCTTCGCTGGGACCTCGTATTGGTTTATTAAGCGAAAGTCCAGCTTGGGATCTTCACTGACAGAGGTTGGATTAAGAGGCTGTATAGGGGATCAGCTCCCATATATGTATTGTTTGACAGTGTTGGGTGTGTGAGTGCTCTAAATTGCCTTTTTTATGTGATTTGTATGAAATTTATGACGGTATTGCATTTCACTTCATAAGGTGCATTAGCTTTAAATAGCTATAGAGATTATGGTTAAAATTGATATTTTACTCTCTGAGTCAAACGCTCACTCCTGTTCATTATTTTTTCAGGCTACAAGAGGATTATTATTGTGGTTAACCTGCTTTTCTTCTTCGCAGGTCGTTTATTAATGTTTGTGTAATTTTGTTAACTCCTAGAATTTTCACATATGTTAGAAATATTTATTTAATTTGGGTCTACAATATAGTTTACCATGTTGAACTTGTAAACTTATTATATGCATGTATGTTGGACTGGATGAGGGAGCTGAGCTCCCATTTGACTTTATGTTATTATGAGTATGTAGAGGGTGAGCTGAGCTCCTCAATTGATTATATATTGTGTTTATAGGTCGGGCGAGTCAAAAACTCCCTGTTAAAAGGTCCATTTTATGGCCGGACTCTGTCCGATTAAATTCTTGAAATTGGGCCCAAATGGGCCTTAGAGTTGGGTTGAGGAATAGTTAGGCTTACTACAGACCTCGGGGGCTTTGGGCTGGCCCAGGTCCTAGTGCCGGTCGGGCCCATAGGTTGAGTCGTGACAAATGTGGTATCAGAGCTTAGGCTCCAGATTCATGGGAAAAAATTGTCTAAAGTGTTGGGAAGAGTCTAATAGCAGTCACATGCGGAATATAGGGTCCGCATTCGTCCTGCATTGTCATCTTTGCTTCTAGTTTCTGCTTTATATAATTGTGTGAAATATGAGTTTATAGAGCTGTGTAATAAGTCGTTTTGAAATTTTGTGGGCTAATGCTGCTGAATTTTAGGAAAATGTGTAGAAGCAGGAGAGCTGCCACTACACCAGAACCAGATGTGCCTGACTAGGTGTCGGCACAGGATGAGGCGCCTGCCTTGAGGAAGTGGGTTCCTCGGGGTAGGAGGCCTAGAGCTGCTCAAGTAGAGGAGCAGCCACCACCAGTTCAAGAATAGTCTTTTGTGGCCCCGGCTCCCATAGACCCAATGGCAGCTACTCTAGCTGGTTTACAGAGAACCATCGATATGATGGCACAGTATATGGTCCACCCTCCCCAACAACAGCAGTCCACTGCACCAAGAGGAGAACCTCACAAACAGATAATTAATTTCAAGAAATCGGTGCCTGGTACTTATGATGTGTCAGACGATGCCTATCGGTTTTTGGATTCCTGCAAACAGGCAGGGATGGAGTTGCAGTTGACTGATAGGAGGCTCATAGAGTGTGTGCAGCATGTCATGGGGCCTATGCCTAGACAATGGATGAATGACTACATATTATCTCTGATGGAAAGTTTGTCATGGACCCAGTTTGTGGAACTGTTTATCAACAGATTTGTACCAGAAAGTTTCAGAGATCAAAAGCAGTGGGCGTTTGAGTCCTTAAGGCAGAATGGCAGGTCTGTAGATGAATATGCTCTGAAATTTCTAAAGCGAGCAGTATGCCCCTACGTGATGGCTACAAAAAGTATGAAGGTAAAAAGATTCCTAAAGGGGCTGGACAGGAGGTATGCAAACCTGGCCATGATGTTTGATCAGTCTTTTGATATGGTGGTTGATCGAGCCCGATAGATTGAGATTAGTTATACAGGAGATGACAGCGGAAGGGCAAAGAAAAATAGAGCAAAAGGTTCTTCAGGTGTTCCCCACATGGGTACTATGGATAGCGGAGGCCAAGGTCATTACAGAGGAAGAAGTAGGAATAAGAAGAGTGGTTTTAGACACAAATCTCGAGGATTCGCACGAGTGCGGATCCAAGATGGTCACGATTGAAGTGCCGATTAGGGTATGGTTTAGGATCCTCCCTTGCACCTTGCGCACAGTGTGGAAGAGGACATTCAGGACCTTGTATGATGGGTTCAGGAGTATGTTTCAGGTGTGGCCAACAAGGTCACTTTGCTAGGGAATGCCCCGTGTTCAGCGAGCCACAGATGGGGTCAAAGGGTTCTGTTGCAAATGTTCCTTGTCAGCTATATCCTGGTGCTTCCAGTATGGTAGGCAGTCAGTTCAGTGGCCAACAGGGCTGAGGACAAGGAGGACGTGGATTTGGAGGCAGATCAGGAGGTAGAAGTCAATATCAAGGTTCTGCAACGCAGGGTAGGGGTCAGGCTTGGGTTTTCACCCTGACCCACCAGGATGCTCAGGCTTCCAATGCAGTTGTGGCAGGTATTCTTCTAGTCTGTTCCTATGAGGCTCGAGTTTTAATAGATCCGGGTGCTACGCACTCATTTGTCTCCCCAGTTTTTACCATGAGATTGGGTAGAAACCCAATAACTTTAAAATGCCCTTTGTCTGTAGCTACCCCGCTTAGTGACAACATAGATGTAGATATGGTTTTTTCGGGTAGCCCAGTAGTAGTGGATGGAAGAATCCTCCCAGCAGACTTGGTTCCTCTACCAGTAATGGATTTCGATATAATTTTGGGAATGGATTGGTTGGCAACTCATTATGCCACTTTAGACTGCAGGAACAAAAAGGTGTATTTCCACATACCTGGTGTGGAAGAGTTTAACTTTAATGGTGACAGGATCGTAGCTCCATATAATTTGGCATCAGCAATTAGTGCTAGAAAAATGTTAAGGCGTGGATGTTAAGGGTATTTGGCATTGGTGAGAGATATATCTGTAGAAAGTGTCAACATGAAAAATATTCCTGTTGTCAGAGAATTCATGGATGTCTTCCCTGAGGAGCTTTCAGGGTTGCCACCAGGAAGGGAAATAGAGTTCTGCATTGATGTTATACCGAGTACAAACCCCATATCAATGTCGCCTTACAGGATGGCACCAGCAGAATTGAAAGAGCTAAAGGAGCAACTACAGGAGCTTTTGGACAAGGGTTTCATACGTCCGAGCACTTCACCCTGGGGCGCTCCTGTTCTATTCGTGAGAAAGAAAGATGGGTCCTTGAGATTGTGTATTGATTATAGATAGCTGAACAGGGTAACTGTGAGTAACAAGTATCCACTTCCTCGGATCGATGATCTGTTTGATCAACTCCAAGGGGCTAGATTCTTTTCCAAAATAGACCTACGATCAGGCTACCATCAGTTGAGAATCAGGAATGAGGATGTGTCTAAAACAACATTCAGGACTAGATATGGTCATTATGAGTTCTTGGTGATGTATTTTGGACTCACTAATGCACCAGCAGCCTTCATGGACTTGATGAACAGGGTGTTCAGGCCATTCCTAGACCGTTTTGTCATCGTATTCATAGATGACATTTTGGTATACTCTCAGACCGAGGAGGAACACGTGTGGCATTTGAGGATGGTGTTGCAGACTTTGAGGGAGCACCAGCTATATGCCAAATTTTCAAAATGTGAATTTTGGTTAGAAGGATCTCATTCTTGGGACACGTGGTTTCTAGTGAAGGCATTCAAGTAGATCCCGAGAAAATTGAGACTGTAACTGATTGAATTAGGCCTACAATAGTCACTGAAGTGTGAAGTTTTCTGGGCCTAGCTGGCTACTATATGCGTTTTGTGCAGGATTTTTCTAGGATGGCAACTCCCCTAACTAAGTTGACTCGGAAGAATGTTCCATTCATTTGGACAGATGATTGTGAGGAGAGTTTCTAGAAGCTTAAGGAATGTCTAACCATCGCCCCTGTGTTGACACTACCGATGAGTGGTGAAGGATATGTTGTGTACTGTGATGCCTCCAGAGTTGGCTTAGGGTGTGTTTTGATGCAGAATGAAAAAGTAGTGGCTTATGCTTCAAGGCAGCTAAAGAGCCATGAGCAGAACTATCCCACCCATGATTTAGAAATGGCGACTGTAGTCTTTGCACTAAAGATCTAGAGACACTACCTGTATGGTGAAGTGTGCGAGATATACACCGACCACAAGAGTTTGAAGTACATCTTCCAACAGAGGGATTTAAATTTGAGACAGAGGAGACGGATGGAGCTTCTGAAGGACTATGACTGTACCATCCAGTACCACCCAAGAAAGGCCAATGTAGTAGCAGATGCTTTAAGCAAAAAATCTTTTGGCAGCTTGGCGCACATATCAGCAGAGAAGAGACCGTTGATTCAGGAAATACATGAGTTGATGGATCAAGGTCTGATCTTAGATCTTTCAGATGAGGGGGTATTGTTAGCCCATTTTTCAGTGAGACCAGACCTGTGAGACAGAGTTAGAGTTTCCCAGCATAGAGACCGACAATTGATGAAGATCATAGAAAAAGTACAGCAGGGTGAAGGTGGTGAGTTTGGATTTGCTAATGATGGCACCCTTATGCAAGGTTCTAGGATATGTGGGCCCGACGTGGACAATCTCAGAAATAAAATCATGCAAGAGGCACACTATACACTGTATAATATCCACCTAGGCTCCACCAAGATATACCATGATGTGAAAGATAGTTATTGGTGGAATGGCATGAAAAGAGATATAGCAGACTTTGTGTCCAAGTGCTTGACTTGTCAGAAGGTGAAATTTGAACATCAGAGGCCGTCAGGGAAGCTGGAAGAGCTCTCTATCCCAGAATGGAAGTGGGAAATGATTACTATAGATTTTGTGACTGGGTTGCCTCGTACCACATGAAGATATGATTCGATATGGGTAATTGTAGACCGCCTAACTAAATCAGCTCATTTCTTGCCTGTGAAGACCACATATTCTGTTGCACAGTACCCCTGACTCTATATTCGGGAAATAGTCAGATTGCTTGGAGTTCCTGCTTCCATAATATCTGACAGAGGGCCCCAGTTTACTTCTCAGTTTTAGAGAAAGTTGCAAGAGGCACTTGGCACGCAGTTGAACTTTAGTACTGCTTTCTACCCTCAGACAGACGGACAGTCTGAAAGGACAATCCAAACGCTGGAAGACATGCTTCGCATAAGTGTTTTGGATTTTGGAGGTCAATGAGATGATCAACTATCTTTGGTGGAGTTTGCCTACAACAACAGTTATCATTCCAGCATAGGGATGGCACCCTATGAGGCACTATATGGCAGAAAGCGTAGGTCTCCTCTGTGTTGGATGAAAATGGGAGAAGCAAAGGTACATGATGTAGACCTAATGCAGTACACTTCAGAGATAGTTCCTTTAATCAGGGGACGATTGAAAACAGCTTTCAGTAGGCAGAAGAGTTATGTAGACCCCAGACGGAGGGATGTAGAGTTTGCAGTAGGCGACTACGTATTCCTGAAGGTTTTTCCGATGAAGGGAGTAATGAGATTTGGAAAGAAGGGCAAGTTGGCACCTCTGTATATTGGACCTTTTGAGGTTACTGATAGAGTTGAAGCAGTTGCCTATCGGTTGGAGTTACCACCCAACCTTTCTCATGTTCATCTTGTATTCCACATCTCTATGCTCAGGAAATACATACCTGATCCTTCTCATGTGCTACAGCCGGATGTAGTAGAGCTAAAAGAAACCTGACATTTGAGGAGCAACTTGTGGCCATAGTGGACTACCAAGTGAGGCAGCTAAGATCAAAACAGATCCCCATGGTTAAGGTTTTGTGGAGGAGCCAGTCAGTGGAAGAGTACACCTGGGAATCAGAGCGGGACATGCGTAGCAAATACCCTTATCTATTCAATATGTAAATCTGTACTTTATTCTGCCTTGTGTAAAATTCGAGGATGAATTTCTGTAAGGGGGGAAGAATGTAACACCCCTAATTTTTAAATTTATTATTTTGTGAGTAAATATTAATATTTTATTTTATTTAAATTTTAGAAAATTATTTGAAATTTTTCTGATTTTAGAAATCGGGTTCGATTTTTCGAAAATATAAAAGTTTGATGATTTTTAAAAATTAATTTAAAGACCACGTGGTAAAACTAAAAGTATATTTGGACTCTACGAATTTTTTTTAGTATTCTAGAATTTTTTTCGAAATTTTTGGGCCTCATTTTCGATTCCAAGACAGACTAAAAATTCAAAATTTTGTATCTTAAATCGGACAGGCCGAATCAAATTGAACCTGATCAGACCGCTCGAATCGAACCGGCCAGCTCCTTTTCTTCTTCCTCCATGCGCGTCCTCGACCCCTCTTCCTCTCTCTCCCGTTTTCTCTCTCCTACCTCCTCCCCACGCCGTGCCGCCGCCACTCAGCCCTCCCCACCTCGCCGATCCGGCCACCGATTGGGCCGGGTCTTGTGTCAAACACCATCTACACCTTGAGAGCTTTCCATAGACACCAAGAGCACCAAAATCCATTGAGCGGTTTGCCCAATTTTTGTCCGGGAAGTTTTAGCCTATTTCGACTTAGGGGCTAGATTTCTCGCAAATCGTGAACCCCACGAGAAAACCGAGAGTACCAGAGCGCTCCACTCATCGAGAACTTCACGACAATATAAATTTCAAAATTTTTTGACACTATTTTTTGATGAGTCCCAGGAAACTTCGTAGTATTTTTTCGAACATTAAATGAGCTTAGAAAATTCCATAAAAATTTTATACTAACCCCCGTGTTGTGAGCTTTGTGTAGATACCTTCAATTCGCGGAAATTCAACAGTTGCCTCGAACTACGAATTTCCGGCCAGATAGACAGGCTACTGAAAAAGTCTTGGAATTGGGTCGAGATTTTGGCTACCCCACTATTGTCAGACATTTCGAACTCGTCCCTAGAGTCAGAATCGGCATAGGTAAACTCGAACCTTACTTTTTCTTAATTTTCTAGTTCTTGAATGGGATTAAAAATCCATAAAATATTCGTGGTAGCTTAAAAAATTATGATTCCTTTTGCATTAGCTTAGTAATGATGCTAAGGACAGCGGGGCAAAGTTTTAGAATTTTTAGAACTCATTTGGGTAGTTTTTGCAAAAGGGTCAATTATGAGGACTAAACTGTAATTTTACATGTTGTGGTTGATGACTGTTTGAATGGGCCCAGGAGGGCCTGTGTGATGTGATTGAGTTGTGGATATATAGTTTGTGGATATAGAAGTGTGTTTTAAGCCTTTTGCAGGTTAGGTAGGTCCTAGGTATAATGGAGACTCTACCGGATTTTCGGCACGAATTAGGGCATCTTTGGTCTTTTCTCAGTTTATATTGAGTAAAATGTATTAAATAATTACAATAAAATTATCAGGTGAGCCAGGACAGCCTTCCTCCTCCGCCCAGCCGTCACAGTGACTACGGTTAAGTCTGTGAGTAAAATATTAATTTTAATTGTAATTTCGATATTATTATACGTTCAAGCAGGCCCATGCATCACTTATATGTATGTATCTATGTAGTTAAACACTAGGCACGTTTTATATTGCATTTATAAATGTTGAAGTGCCATGGATGTTGTTTGTGGTAATTTGGAGCAGTGTGTGTGCGTTGGCGTGCGTGTGGTATAGTGTTGGATATGGATAGGACGGGTAGACACGGCTTGAGATCTTCGCTGGGACCCGGTCCTTCGGGGTAGACACGGCTTGAGTTCTTCGCTGGGACCCCGTATTGGTTTATCAAGCGAAAGTCCAGCTTGAGATCTTCACTAGCAGAGGTTGGATTAAGAGGGCTGTATAGGGGATCAACTCCCATATATGTATTGTTTGACAGTGTTGGGTGTGTGAGTGCTCTAAATTGCCTTTTTGATGTGATTTGTATGAAATATATGACGGTGTTGCATTTTCACTTCACAGGGTGTATTAGCTTTGGATAGCTATAGAGATTATAGTTAAAATTAATATTTTATTCTCTGAGTCGAACGTTCACTCCTATTCATTATTTTTCTAAGCTACAGGAGAATTATTGTTGTGGTTAACCTACTTTTATTCTTCGTAGGTCGTTTATTAATGTTTGTGTAATTCTGTTAACTCCTAGAATTTTCGCATGTATTAGAAATATTTATTTGATTTGGGTCTATAATATAATTTACCATGTTGGACCTGTAAACTTATTATATGCATGTATGTTGGACTGGATGAGGGAGCTGAGCTCCCATTTGACTTTATGTTATTATGAGTATGTGGAGGGTGAGTTGAGCTCCCCAATTGATTATATATTGTGTTTACAAGTCGGATGAGTAAAAAACTCTCCATTAAAAGATCTATTTTATGGCCGGATTCTGTCCAGTTGAATTCTAGAAATTGGGCTCAAATGGGCCTTAGAGTTGGGTTGAGGAATAGTTAGGCTTACTACGGGTCTCAGGGGCTTTAGGCTGGTCCAAGTCCTAGTGCCGGTCCGGCTCATAGGTTGGGTCTTGATATTTTAATAGGATTTGGGACGAGTTTGAGTTTGGGTAGCGTAATTTTAGCGATACTTCACCTGTTGCCATCAATAATAAAGTATGACAATCTCTATATGATAAATATGAAAATAATTTAACCCATAAGATTTTTTTTTAATAATTTAGTTCATAAAATTTTATTTTATTAATAATTTAGTTTCTATATTTTTAAAATATGGATCCATTAAACTATAAATTATAAACTTAAAATATTAAAAATAAAAATTAATTATTTTAAAGTCCTTAAAAATTTTGGTTAATTACAAAATTATCTATATATTTTACAAATTGATCATTAAATATTATTACTATTTACAAATAAGCCTTTTAATTTTGTAAAATTCTATTAATGTTATTATTATTTTAATAATATACAAATAATTATATATATATATATATGTGTGTGTGTGTGTGTGTGTGTGTATCATTTGATAATATTTCATATATTATGTTGTAGTATTATATATGAAAAAAAAAACTAAAAGAAAAAAAATATGAATTTGAATGCAAATTGTTAATAAAATAAAATTTTAGAAATTAAATTGATTTAGAATTAAAAATAGTGTTAAAAATATTTGGTAATTTTTGCTTAAATTTAATGAGGAATTAACGGTAATACTAACAGTAGTTACTAACTTATAGGTTTATTAAAAAGTAAATTATTTAATTATTTAATTATAAAACTATAAGGATTAAATTATAAGTTTTATCAAATCTTATAGGCTAAATTATTAATTAAATAAAACCTCATATATTAAATTATATTTGGATTAAAAATAAAACTAAAAAAAATTTTGATTATTTTTACTATAATTAATGGTAATTTAACTGAAATTAATAACTTATAAATTTATTAAAATATTAAAAATTAAATTACTTAATTTGAAAATTACAAAAATTAAGTTATAAATTTAGTTAAACCTCAAAGTCTAAATTACAATTTACTCTTTATTTTACTATCTTTCTTTTATAGAAGGTCAACTGAATAGAAAAAAGTTAAATACTAATTAATAATTATATTTAAATATTTTAATTTTATATTATATAACCAACTTTTAAAATTGGGAATAATTATATTTTAAATTTTATCACTCTTAAATTTAAAGGTTGAAATATATAATTTAAAATTAAAATGTTTAGATATAATTATTCATCTGTGAAAAATGTTTTGACCTTCTCTGTTGAATAGGGTTTAGTAAAAGTAAATTTGAAATGCTTTGACAAGAAGTGATGGTTCTCTCCAGTTAAGAAATTCACTGCCTCCTGCAAATGGTGATCATATAACCAAGCACAGGCGGAGGAAGGGAGGTTAGGGGCCATGGCCTCCAGATTTATTAAAATAAAAAAAATTATTATGATTAAAAAAATTTAATATAATTCTATATATTTAAAATTAAATTGGTCTCCAAATTTATGAAAACAAAACTAATATGGTCTATATATTTAAAATTAGATTATTTATCTACATTGATTCAAAATATTAATTTTATTTTAACTATAAATTAACATTTGAATGAGAAAAATAAAAAAAAATTAAATTGATGGTATAGTCGATAATGTTTTAAAATAATTCATTTAAAATATTTTCTTATATTAATTTTTAAAGTAAAAGATTTTAAAAGAAATGAAAAGTATCTTTCTCCAACTACTAAATATTTTTTTATATTATTTTCTTATATTAAATATCAACTTTAATCTAAATATTTTTAAATTTCAAATATTAAAACTTTATCCCATATAAAATAATAATAATTATCTAAAATTATTTCTATTATATCTTTTAAGAATTTTAAAATTTTTAAGTTTATAATTTCATGCATTATAAAACTTTACTCATCATATTATATATCTCTAAAATTAATTTTTAATTAAATTTTCTGTTAAATTAGAAAAAAATAATTATTTTTTAAAAAATTATATATTAATATATATTTAAATAAATTTTCACTAAAAGATTATTTATAAAAGTTAAACATTTATTTTTTAAAACATGTCTTATATTTAAAATATAAGAATTTTAATAATGATACTTAAAAAAAACATGGCATATATCTTTTTTTTTAATTTTTATTATCTTTTTTTTGGTATATGTTAAATAATTATAAACAAATTAAAAAAATCTATTAATTAACTCATTTACTTATTAACACTTGAAATAAAATTATAATTAATTAAAAATTTTATCATTAACAAAATTTTATAATATTATTATGAAAATATAAAATATAAAAAAATAAATAATAAATATTTTGTGGCAAAATCTTATCTGATACTAAACAAAAATAAATATAAAATATAATATGTTTTAATTAAATTTTCATTATTGTGGAAAATTATTTATGAAATTTAAATATTTATTTTTAAAAACATTTCTTTTATTTAAAATTTAAGAGTTTTAATAGTGATAATTTAAAAATTGTTGTATGATACATGTATTTGTTTTTTTAATTCTGTTTATTTTTTAAAACATTTTTTTATATTTAAAATTTAATAATTATAATTTAAAAATTGCCACATAATATATATATATATATATAACTTTGTTTATTCTTTTATTGATAAATGAAATAAAATCAATCAATTGAAAAAATAATAAAAAATATATTGATCAATTTAGTTTAAAATTTAAAATTAAATAATATATTAGTAAATATAAAATTATATCAATTACTATTAACAAAAATTTATGTATTAACGCTTGAAATAAAGTTATAATTAATTAAAAATTTATCATAAATAAAATTTTATAATATAATTATAAAAATATAAAATATAGAAAAATATATATTAAATTATATTATTAAAATAAAATCATAAAAAAATTCACGCAGGAAAATGACTAGTTAAGAACTTTTGTTTCATGAAGTGTTAGAATAGAATTTTAAGATTTCTCTGCAAGAATCTGATGTGGGTAATTAATAAATCTAGTCATACACCCTCAGTACAAATCTCTTTGCAACTCCAATAGGAATTTGTGAAGCATTGGTGTAGGGCGATTGTGGTGTGTTTATGGGGAAAATTATGGGTTATAAGGCTTTATCTAAGTCATTGGCCATTAAAGGTTCTTGATTTAGGTAATAGCTTCTTCTTTAGTTAAGTTTGCTGTTGAAGAAGGTTTTCAGAAAGCCTTGCTCGATGGATCATGGACGATGTTGAGGAGCTCTCTAATAGCTTATTCGGGGTGTCCAGATTTCAATGTATTGAATATAGAGATTGGTTCATAGAATGCTGTGATAATTCTCAACAATTTAATCTCTAAAATTTTATTTTACTAATAATTTAGTTATTGTATTTTTAAAATGTAAGTCATATTAAATTGAAAAAATTTAAATTTAAATTATTAAAATATAAATTAATTACGTTAAGGCTTTTAAAATTTTGATTAATTACAAAATATCTAAATATTTATAAATTGATGATTAAATATTATAAGCTCTTATAATTTTATCAAATTTCAGTGATTAAATTGTATCTCATTCAAAAAATTAATTTTTTTTTGAAGGAAAAAAAATAAAGTTAATTGTTCAAATTAGAATATCTCAAAATTTTATATAGTATTAATCAATAAAAATAAAAAGAATTAATTAAAATGATAAATATTTAGATTTTTTTTTATTTGAGCTTTTATTGAACATTTAGAGCAGGAATGATCTCACTGGAGGGCAATGAAGGTGCAAAAATGCAAGGTTGGCTGACTAAAGTCATTAATGACTACCGTTGGGGAAGTTGGGCAATGGGCACTGTCCCAAATCTTTAATGCTCTTCGTAATGGGCACTGTCCCAAATCTTTAATGCTCTTCGTAACTGTCCATACCCTACTTTTCTCAACAGTACCCATCATTCAATGTTCTTCTGCTTTCACTGTCTCTCTCTCACTTACCGATCACTACCGCTAGCAAATTTTCGCTCAGCTTGTTCTTGCTTCTATTTCTCACCTTGCATGCACCTTTTGTGTCCAGTTTCACGCTGAGTCTATCTGTCTTTCTGCCGGGTTTCATGCTTTATTGATTTCCCTCCAATAATGCATGTTGAAATCTTGAAAATTCTTTTGTGGGTCATGACTCAGAGGATTGAATGCAAAGGAGCTTTGTAGTTAACGACACATGAAAGGTCGGTGTATTATTTTGACTTGGTTCTTTTTCCTTTACTCCCTTTCCTATTCATATATTATTTGCTTCTTTTGTTGTCTTAGATGTTTTTAGTTGGGTAGATGAACAAACTCAGGCGGAGAAAACAAAGCTACAGGATTTGAATATTTGAACTTTTTCCATTTGCCATTTGCTTAGGAACTCTTATTTAAGAAGATAATATTGGTGTTGTATCATTCTTTAGTATTGTATTATTGTGTTGCCTTTACCCCGATTTGAGAGCTACTAAAAGAAGTATCTTGATCGGTTGGTTTGAAAATTAGTAAATAGCTGAAATATTAGTTTTGGTGTTGGTAGTAAGATCTACCAATAAAGATTTGACTCCTTTAATGCATATTGGCAACTTGGGAGGCGGAAATCCGTTGTTTCTAGGGGAAGATTTGAGGAATTTGGGATTGTGTCAGCAAAATTAGTATAAAATTCAGAGTTGGGTCGCTTTTATTATTTGCTATATTTAGTTGAGGAAATTTTAATGTTGGTTTGTACTAAGGAATCCTGAAATTGAATAAAATCCAACTAAGTACTCAGTTGTTAGGATTGAAGTATTCCGGTTTGATTTCCTACTGTCGATTTTGGTTGATTTGTTGGTGTTGTTTTTGCTGGAACAAGATGGTTGGAAGTATCGAGACAATGAATGTTCATCAAAATGGATGGTCTATTCACAATGGTAATGGTCTGGAAGAGAAGCTTGATGAGCTTCGAAGCCTTCTTGGAAAGGCTGATGGTGATCCTCTAAGGATCGTTGGTGTTGGAGCAGGTGCATGGGGAAGTGTTTTTGCTGCTTTGTTGCAAGATAGTTATGGTCAGTTTCGACAGAAGGTCCAAATCAGGATTTGGAGAAGGCCTGGAAGAGCTGTTGATAGAGCCACAGCAGAACATCTCTTTGAAGTGATCAATTCAAGGGAGGATGTATTGAGGAGGTTGATCCGGAGATGTGCTTATTTGAAATATGTCGAGGCAAGGCTAGGTGACCGAACTCTTTATGCAGATGAGATTTTGAAAGATGGATTTTGCTTGAACATGATTGATACTCCACTCTGTCCTTTGAAGGTTGTGACTAATCTGCAAGAGGCTGTTTGGGATGCAGACATTGTGGTGAATGGTGTGCCTTCAACAGAAACACTGGATGTGTTTGAAGAGATTAGTCATTATTGGAAGGAGAGAATTACCATGCCTATCATTATCTCTTTAGCAAAGGGCGTAGAGGCTGCTTTGCAACCTGTTCCTCATATAATTACTCCCACGCAGATGATTAATAGAGTGAGTAAGTTCTTCTTACATAAGTTTCAATGCTTCTACACTTTTTTCCTTTCTTGTTTCACCCCTATTTTTGTACACTTACGATTTTACAACTATCACATATTCATAGATTGATTTCACTCATTTTGGTCAAAAGTTGCACTTGATTAGTTTGGAATAGAAAATGAAATGCAGCTTTATTAATGCTCTTGTAAAGTACATGGCCATTGACATCGATGAGTCTTTGTTGCCTGTTGGATTCATGCTTGACCTAATTCAGAAATCTTGTCTCAACATAGATTTATACAAATTAGGATTTCCCCCTTTTTGTTTCCATTTATGAGCATTTTCTACATGATATTAACAATTAGAATTCTTATGTCAAATTATCCACAAAATACAGTCTATTACCATTAAGTGCTGCTTCAATTAATGAAAAGTAATTGTCCTTCTTGTCCATCTATAAAATGATGAATTGTCTTGTACAATGTCAGTTGTGCTTTTGTTCGAGTATGATTGTTGTTTCCATCTTCTTTTCTATTCCTGCACACTTGTACTTTTCTTCTACGGTTTTTTTTTTTTTCCTTTTCCTTTTTCTTTTTTCGCTTTGGAAAACCCTCTCCATCATTTATAAGCTTTATTCTTTATGCCTAGCAGCTGGGGCGAGTATGGAGAATATACTTTATCTCGGTGGACCAAATATTGCTTCAGAAATATATAACAAGGAATATGCTAATGCTCGAATATGCGGAGCTGAAAAGTGGAGAAAGCCTCTTGCTAAGTTTCTAAGGCAACCGCATTTCATTGTATGGGACAACAGTGACCTTATCACTCATGAAGTCATGGGTGGTCTGAAGAATGTCTATGCCATTGGAGCCGGTGAGTTTCTGCCTTTTCTTGCACAAAATGATGACTTTACTATGATTTTTACACCAACCAACATCTTTTATAGTTATATGCTATGAGATTCTCTGGTTATTGTCTAGTTGTCTTGGAAGCAGATTAATGATACGTAGGGGTACTTTTCTTGATTGATAGGATTGTTTTCTATGTTGGTTCCTGTAACATATATATATATATATATATATCCACCAAATTGAAGACAAATGATTTCTCATTCACCGTCTGATCAATTTTTGCTGTTTAGGTTTTCATGCATGCATTTGATAAAGTAACCTTGCATGTTCAAACATAAATCTTAAATGCTAATAATCCAAGTAAGTGACAATTGCTTATAATAACATCTTCTATCTGCTCACTTATTTCCAATTTGATTTTCCCAGGAATGGTAGCAGCCCTTACTAATGAGAGTGCTACCAGCAAGTCAGTATATTTTGCACATTGTACATCAGAGATGATATTTATTACTCATTTACTGGCTGAAGAACCTGAGAAGCTTGCAGGGCCTTTGCTATCAGACACTTATGTAACCTTGTTAAAAGGTCGCAATGCATGGTACGGCCAAATGTTAGCCAAAGGGGAATTGAACAGGGATATGGGTGATAGCATTAGTGGAAAAGGAATGATTCAGGTATTTATATTGTTCTGGCTACTTTATCTTGAACCTTGCAGTACTTTGGGTGCAAATGCATATGGATGGAAGCTTATTAGAATTATTTTAAAATTATTTGAAGTTCAGATTTTGAGGGTGGCTTTGGTGTAACGGTAAAGTTACTCCATTTGTGACCTGGAGGTCATAGGTTCGAGCCATGGAAACAGCCTCTATAGGTAAGGCTGCATACATCAACCCTCCCTAGAGCCCACAAGTGTAGGGTGCTTTATGCACTAGGTCACCCTTTTTATTGAAGTTTAGATTTTAGTAGGCAAATGATGATAATCAGAAGATAACAAAATGATGTTCTTATCAGTTGATTGGTAAAAATTATTAAGCAAATGCCTGATATTGTGTAATTTTAGTGATTATTCTGAGTTTGTGTGTTGTATTGAAGAATGCAACACTCTTCCACAGCTTTTATAATCATTTCTCAACTATGAGCCCTCATTATGCCTCTCTTTTACTGCAGGGTGTTTCTGCAGTTAAAGCTTTCTATGAACTCCTGAGTCAGCCAAGCTTGAGTGTACTGCATCCGGATGGAAAGAAGCCTGTTGCACCCGTTGAGCTCTGCCCCATTTTAAAAACACTGTATAAAATACTTATATCAAGGTAAGTTCCTTGTTTTGACATAATACCCCCATTATGAAACACAACGGATTAGCTCGATTCTCTCATATATCATTTTAATATATAAAAAGCCAGTAGAGTTTGGAATGTCTCAAGTCAGTAGTAAAGATACGGCATTTTCTTAAGGCTCACTTTTCTTTGACATTTTTTTTGTAATTTTGTTAATTGGGCTCTAATTGGGGTTGAAACTCGAAATCTTGTAGCCTTAAAAGATAGACTCTAGTATCATCGAGCCAAAGCTTATTTTCATTGCGATCACTTCTACAATGAATTCTAGACACTCTAAATCTACAAACTAGAATCACACATTCTTTCAATACAAAGTTTTACTTTGTTTTAAGATCTTCCAAGCCTTTCAGTCAAGTAATGGAATTTGTTCTTTCCATTGATTAATCTAACCCCTTCTGCTTGCAGTTGCTGTTGAATCTTATGGGGATCATTAATAGAATCATACATTCTTTCAATACAAAGTTGTGCTTTGTTTTAAGATCTTCTAAGTCTTTCAAGTAATGGAGTTTGTTCTTTCCATTGATGAATCTAATGCCTTCTGCGTGCGGTTGATTTTGGATCTTATAGGGAAAATTCATCACAAGCTATTTTGCAAGCACTAAGGGATGAAACTCTGAACGATCCCCGGGAACGCATTGAGATTGCACAAAGCCATGCTTTCTACAGGCCTTCTCTTCTTGGGCAGCCTTGACATTTTCATTGCTATGAAAATGAACATGAAGGAATTGATAAAATATATAAAAGAAATTTTTAAATGAACTGGGTCAACCAAAACATACGGGTTTTGTATTGAATACTGCATCATCTAATAGTATGAAAAGCTTATAGTAAATCAGTTTCATCTTTGCTTTCAAGTTTTATGAGGATGTGATTATTGAAGATTGTATAGTATAAATTGTTCTGGTTTATAAGATTTTCCTTCATCTGAATGATCTGTGTGTAAGTGTAGATGTCTAGGGTGGCAAAAATACAAGTGCTGCTGCAATTAGTGCAATGAGGCTTATTTTTAGGACATGTTTGGTTGGTCTTGGAAATGGAAAAGAAATGAAAATGACCGATTATTCTAATTATAAATTTAGTTTTAAATAATTAGATAAAAGTTAATAATAATCTTAAATATTTTATTTTTAGAATCGCATTAGTGATCCAAATGCAACTTACTCGAGACCTTAAAATAAAAATAATTTCTCTCTAATAAATTTAATTTAAGGACTTCAAAAATGCATTGCTTTTTTTTATTAAATTTTTGCAAATTTTCATGGAAAAATTTTCTGCATTATCATATTTGTGAAATTAAAAGATAAATCGTAAAAAATTGTGACTTTGTTGTGGCCAAATCAGAGAGATTTTTTTTTTTTTTAAAGAAATCAAGGACTATTTAGTTCAATCCTAAAAAATAAAGAATACAATTGTGAATTCAACCTAATTTCAGGTTTTTTAATTTTTTTTCCAATTAAAACACTGCTTCACTACAAATACTATCTGGTAAGAGAAAATACTTCAGCTTTCAGTAATTAAACATTGATTTTAATAAAAGATTTTGTTATAAAAGCACAAGGGTGTAACTTAAACCGTTGTCTGAGCTAACCTGGTTTGGTCCAATAGGATTACTTACCTGACAGACTTAGGTTGAAGTCCTATTCCTTCCCTCAGTCTCCTTATTGATGTCTGAGAATAAATTGTTCTAGAGGAATTTTACTGTCACGCTCTCCAACTTGGTGTCACCATCCCGAACTACCTGGACAAGACGCAAAATACGATGTTGGAGCTTTGCATGTTTTTCCATAGCAAGCTTCTTAGCCTGAAAGTAAGAAGTGAAGGTAATGTAGCTCATTCCAAATGAAAGAATGAGTATAAACATGCATGCCTTCTCCTGTTCTGAAGCTAGCTCTTCACTTGCACCTTCTAGCTTTGAAAGAAGTTCACTTAAGTCAGTATCTGGGTGGGTTTCCAAATTTTGTTAGCAAAGTTGGGACCTTACTCGTTAACCATGCAAAGCAAGCAGCAATAAAGGGAAAAGATGGAACTAGCAAGCCTGTAAGTATATTGATTATGAGGAGAATATAGAGTTGGAGGATAAAATGGTGAGGAAAAGAGTCCTTATGATTCGACTCCTGGAAACAACAGAGACAGGAAAGAAATTTAGAACACAGGGATGAACTCCAGCAGACGAGGATTTATAACAAGAAAGAAGCCATAATTATTAAGTCTTAAAATATGAGATCACAGAGGCTGTGAGAACTAAAGATGGAATAACATTGGTTAAGTTGGTACTCTTATGAAGAGAAGATAAATGCTCTGATGTTCATGTCTTAAAAGTTAGGATTGTAAACAAGCATGAAGTGCAGTTTAGTAAAACAAAAAAATGAGGAGCAGGAAACTGGAAAGTTTTAACAATGGCTTCAGAAAAGAGAAAGGGGCCTATAAGCTGGGAAGTGGAAGTTCAACACATGAAGATAAGGTGAACTTGAGGGGAAATTTTTGTTTAAAACTGGTTTATCACGGATTCGAAATATATTTAGACTCACATATTTATATCTTGTATTCATGATAAATCAAGTGACAAGTTTTGTCCGAACCAAGAGAGGAAAGAAATAAAGCTGGATAGGTACATAGACCATTAATACAAAAAGAATCCATTTATTATAAATAGTGAGATCTATCTATTTAATATGTGAATCTTATATATTTATATTTTAAAATCATAATAAATCAAATTTAAGTAATAATTGTTATACAAACCAAATGCCATGCGGTGAAGCTTGTATGCATATGAAAGTTGGCAAGTTTTGTGTTAAATAATGGGCATGGATCCATCAGCAATAGAAAGCATGTTCAATACATATATATTCCTTTTATCATGTGAAGAACAGACTAAGAGATCCTTCAAACGAATCAATTAACAATATTAAAATTGTGCTTAACTGATTACAATGACATGTGAATAATTCAATTGACTATTAAATCAAACTTTAAAGCCAATTTAGACAAGTAATTAAAATTAGAATCAATTGGCTTAGAATTGAAATGTCAAAAAAAATCCAATTGATTGCAATTAAAATTTAAGAAATTTAAATCACTATAAATAAAAGTTAATAAACGAAGAAAGGAAAAACTCTAATCTTTTACTAATCTTAGCACTCATCGTTAAGCTTATCGGTCCAAATATAATCCTTAAAATTATAGATTTATGTTTTTTTATAGAAAATAATTTTCATATGGAAAATTTTTTTTTAAAAAATTATGAAAATATATTTTATTTAGTTGCGATTTAATGATATATGTTTTTTTAAAATAATTAATTTTTTAATTAAAAATATTTTTATTATTTTTTTAAAAAAAATTCCAAACATTAAAAATATAAAAAAGATTTTTTCGAAAAATAGATAGAGTCTCAAATAAAAAAAATATATTTTTAATTATATTTAAAAAAAATTGATAATTTATTAATAAAAATTATATTATAAATGTAATATAATCTTATCATTATATATATATATATATATAGAAAATCAAAATCTTCATGTAATAGTTGGACTTAAAATTTCAAAGACAAGTGGACAACAATTTGTAGTTGGTGCCGAGGCTTCAGCGACTGAATGCATCACCGCATAAAAATTACACATTTCACTTTCACTCTCACCCACCCACGTATTCATCCAAAAATTTTCCATTGATGAAGCTCAGATGAGATCATAACCTCCTGCAAATCCAATCACAATGTCATCATTATCTTCTTCTTCCTCAAAGAAACAAGCCCTTTTCATTACTTCCCTTATCATCCTCTGGTACTCCTCAAACATTGGTGTTTTGCTTCTCAACAAGTACTTGCTCTCTAACTATGGTTTCCGGTTCCCAATCTTCCTCACCATGTGCCACATGTCTGCTTGTGCCATTCTCAGTTACCTCTCCATTGTTTTCTTCAAGATGGTTCCTCTTCAGCCTATCAAATCCAGGCCTCAGTTCTTCAAGATTGCAACTTTGAGTGTTGTCTTTTGTGGGTCTGTTGTCGGTGGCAATATTTCGCTCAGGTATTTGCCTGTTTCCTTTAATCAGGCTGTTGGTGCTACGACCCCCTTTTTCACTGCGGTCTTTGCTTACTTGATGACCTTCAAGAGGGAGGCTTGGGTTACATATGCTGCTCTTGTGCCTGTTGTTGCTGGTGTTGTAATTGCTAGTGGGGTGTGTCTCTTTCTCTCTCTCTCTCTCTCTCTCTCTCTCCTTTTTCAACTCAATATTGCTACGATTAAAATTATGGTCTTTTTTTAATTATTTTTTTTAATTTGATCTGAACTTTCTTGTGTTGCTGTTTGGGTTTTGAGATTTATGTTTGTAAAAATTGCAATGCCCCCATTTGATGATTACAGTGCCGATCTGGGATTTATGTCGTAATTGATGCTTGTCATTGTAACCATTTTATGCTATGATCTCAGATATCAAGATTTTACAAGCAGCTCTTCTAGTGCCTTATATTTTTTGGTGGAACAAGAATCAATGATTGAAAATAATCCTTACCTTTTCCTCCCTTATTGGAGCTAAGAAATGGTGGGTTAGGCTAAAATAGATTAAAAAAAAGAAGTGCGTAACAACAAGAATGCTGATATGAATCACAGAAATCTGAAATACTCTATGCATAAGCCCCAAAGCAAATCATAATTTGTTGAATCATAAATTGTCTTGACAAAACTCCTACTTAGAATGGTTCTTATGTGTAGATTCAGAGTGCATTATTGCCAGTACTTTAAAAGATTAGCAAACCTAAAGGGACTGTAGCAACATGGTTGTATGCAGATATAGACTAAACATTGCCAGGTTCTTTGTAGGTTGGATATAAATAAAATGTCATTGTGTTTGTTTTAGGGTAATAAAATGGTATCTAGCAGAATGATTAATTATATGTAATTGAAAGTTGGGTATCTAATTGGAGGATTTTGGATTACCAAATTTGTCTTTGGTTTTTGTTTCTGCCTGTAATGTTGTGATGGTTCATATAACCTATATTAGTGTAAAAATGAGTAACTGATGCATTAATGCAAGTAAGAACTGTATTAAGTTGCTAAATCTGTTGTTGGAGTGACAGAACAGCACTTAATCACAATTTAATTTACATCACCAAAATGTTGAATGAGAACAGGTTGGATGTGCAATGCTGCAACTTATACTGAAGATACCATAAACCTTATAATTTTTTTTTTTATATTTGTATAATTATTCATGACAGGTGGCCTAAACTGTCCTGTTTTCCATCAGCGATAGTTCCCTTCATTATTATTGACCTCCCACTATGTAGAATGATTTCTTGTTACAGTTTGTCATGGTTGTAGGCCTTTATGAGTAAATGCCTTGATTTTTCACTTGAAACCCATTTTTCAGAGAGGCAACGATCAATTCAGTCGTTATAGCTATGGATACCTCTAGCTAGCCTTTTTGGTGCTATACACAAAGCCAATATAGTTTGTTATCTTCCTATATTTGAAGGACAAAAACTCTTGTGCACATTTTGTCAAGTACCTGCATCATGTAATCTTTCCCCTCCTTCAGGGCATCATCTCTTGTTTTATTCTTTACTTAGATTATTATATATTGTATGCTTCAGGAAATTCTTGACCTTAGCTTGAACAGCTTCTATATGGTATTATTGTAATTTTCATTAATTTATGTTTTATTCTGTTTTGATCTTTCAAACTTTGTTGCATGGTTAAACTTTACTAGTGTCTAAAATCATGATTGCTATGTCCTAGTCCCAGCAGAGGTTGAAGCTTTGAATCCTTCTATTGGTGGCAGGGTGAGCCAGGTTTTCACTTGTATGGATTTATTATGTGCATAAGCGCAACTGCTGCAAGGGCCTTTAAGTCTGTTCTTCAGGGCATCCTGCTTTCTTCTGAGGGGTAAACGCTTTTTTTTTTTTTTTGTCCTTTCTCTTTAAGCTGATATTCATAATGAGTGCATTTCTGTCTGTTTATATGTGTTATAAAGTACATTCAACTTAGAATTCATAAAGTTTTTCAATCTTCTATTTCGGAGAATTGAAGAAGGAACTATTCTTTCTAGTATTATCATTATATTAATAGTTGGATACTATTAATATCAAAATTTTCTTTATTTATTGTGCTATAAAGCTTTATTATATCACAATTTTTTTTATTGATATAAATAAATTTATTATTAAGAAAATTTTATTATAGGCATTTTTATTGTAAAATATTATCATTTAAAATCTAAAATTTTAAATTATTTTTCTAAAATTAGATATTAAAATTTAAGTAGCTTTATTTTAATAATTATTTATAAAATATGTCAAATTAATGATTGTAACAATACATTATTATTTTTTAAAAGATTGTTAATTTTATAATATTTAATTAATATATATTTAATAATATACTGGTTAAATCCTAGTTGAACCTTAAACACTTAACTCTCTGTTTTCAATAGCTCAATGATTAGGCCCAGTTTGAAAACCTTGCATATTATATGTTGTGATACTTGGACTTGGGCACAATTAATGAAAACGTGCATGTATCTGGGTGTTGGACTATGCTATTATTAAAATTTTTCGTAGATTTTAATATCGAACTGCAGAGTGTCGTACTTATGTCCTTGTAGTATCTCATTTGACATGGTTATCATAGGTGAAAGAGAGGGATTAAATAACTATACATATATGCACATGCAATAGTTGCTGAAATAGTAGGATATATTATGATGAGGATGTGTCAATATGAAAGTATACATCTTCATCTATACGTCATTTTTATATTTTGGACATATTAAATATTCTATGTAAGGCAATTTAATTACATCTGCGCTTGGGTGTTTCGTCAAAACATGCCTTATAAAAGCCATTTTAAATATCAGGGATGGGTGATGGATTTTGTTGATAGATTAAAGTGTTCATATGTAGCAACAGTTTTGTATAATTTAATTATATAAGATTGATATGGCTTGAGAATAGAATCGGGTAAGGAAAACTTATCACAGGTCTTCAAGTCATCATGTTGGTCAATGCGTTATGCATGGCTCTTCTACAATTTTCGAGACTTTGCTTCTCATTATTGATATGATATACTTTGATGTAAAAATTAGTTGTTCTCCTGTCGTAATTATGTGATGTTCCTTAGAACTCTGCCTCGGTTAGACCAAACATTGCTGGTGCCTAGCCTGGATAAAAGAAAAGGGTTGTGTTAGGTGACAACCAGTGTAAAGCTTTATCACATCTCATGATATGGATCCAAACAGATATCTGTATGGGTGGAATGGAGAAAATGGATCCTTATAGCTGAACCAACTAGTTTGTGATTAAGGTTTAGTTGAACTGAGTTGTCATAATTATGTGGTGTTCCTTGGGTGTTAAGCTACATCAGAGTCAAGATGGATAGTTTATCATTTCCACATTTCTGGAATTCAAACTTGAAAGTAAATTCATGTGTGGGATTTTGGATGGGGGAGGTGTTGGTTACAGTCAGATGGCAAATTGGTTCCCTGAACTTCTTCTTTTTCTTTGTTATAGGGAATGGGAAACAGTGCCATGAAACATCTTGCTTGGATGGTTAAAGTTCTGTTTTATAGGAATTATAGCTAAATTATTTGCACTGGAAATTTATGAATATGTCTCTATATGATGCAAATTGCACCCTATCAGTTTGTCATAATTTCTACATCATCATGGATGCTAAGTCATGCAACAATGTTCCTTCCCTTTGTCTTGTTACAATATATTATTTGTTCAATTGATTTTCTGTAGTCCCGTTTCTCTATGTAATATATCCTTTTTGGGTTGAGACGAGTGGATTAAAATGGAAAGATTTGGTAAATGTTTTGATTGTTTGGGTTGTGATGGTTGCTATTTAATAGTAAAGTTTTAGTTTCTTTTCTTCTCCCATGTCTTCTGAACTTAAACAGAAGGTTTCTTAATCTTAAAAATTCCAAAATTAGGTGTAGCTTACACTTGTGGCTATCTCATATGTCCAATTATTTTGCATTGCAGAGAAAAGTTGAACTCGATGAATTTGATGCTGTATATGTCCCCTATTGCAGTTTTAGTATTGTTGCCTGCAGCACTTGTAATGGAGCCCAATGTGCTAGAAGTCACTCTATCTCTCGGAAGGCAACATAAATATATGTGGGTACTGCTGGTTCTTAATTCAACGATGGCCTACTCAGCTAACTTGTCAAATTTTTTGGTCACTAAGCATACAAGTGCACTAACACTCCAGGTTTGGCATTGTTTACTCTTTTCACTAATTTTTCCCCCAGTTATTTATGTTAATTGCAGGATGCTTTCTGAATTTCAAGAAATTGACAATGTTGAAACTAAATTATTATTAGATGTATTAAGCAATTGTGATAACGTGTAGTCTGCATTAATCATGTGTAGAATTATTGCTACTATGATTTTTTAACTGCTGTATTTAGGATCCGGATCCTGTATTTATTAGTATTAATATTTCTGTCCAGTCTAATGTCGTCTACAATCTACAGATGACGCAACATTGTCAAATTCGTGGATCTTGATTATGTTTAATTCATTGGTTATACTTAAAGAAGATAAAGGAAAGTTTAGTTTTTGTCAAGAAACCATCAAACCTAGAAGGTTAAGCTTGTAGGTGAGTGCCCCAAGAATGGTTTTATAGCTCTAATACGCTCCTGTATGCAAATACCAACATGGCTTGAAGCCTGAACAAGTACAAACCCACTTGGCCATATGCAAAAATATTTAATTAATAAATGGGGTTGTCCAGATTCAAATTCTAGACCTTTTGGTCTGAGATGATCTGATACCATGTCAAGAACTCACTTGTAGGTGAGGGCCTCAAGAATAGTTTTATATCTTGGATATTTTTATTGATTGTTTTGGTGTGATTTAAAACTTGAACAGAAACCAAATAGCCTGAAGCACTGAACCATGTCTTTTCTTTCCCAAGTTTAAGTTGAGTTCTGCTGCTTCTTATACATAATACCATGTACAACTTCAATCCCATTAAAACCTGCAATTAACAATGACAACTATGTGGTTATGATTTCGGAGAATTACTTTCACAGTCTGGGCTTGGGAAACAGGTCCTTGTTGTAAAATTTGTAGAGACAGACCTCAGAGAATAAATTATCATATATGTAGGAATTGCTGCAGTGCTAAGTTTCCAAACCTCTTGAGTTTTAACTTTGTATGTTCTTTGGAATGTTGTGATCAGGTGTTAGGCAATGCAAAGGGTGCTGTGGCTGTTGTTATCTCAATTTTCATCTTCAGGAATCCTGTAACATTCGTGGGGATTGCAGGTTACACAATGACTGTTGCTGGGGTAGTTGCTTATGGAGAAGCAAAGAGAAGATTTAGATGAATGATCTTCCAGATCTCCCATTTTTATTTATTTATTTTTGTATTCACATAGAAGTTAGTGAAGCTATGTGATGCAGATCATCATATTTTATTTTGAAGGGGAGAGAGAGAGAGAGAGAGAGAATTGCATTATTGTGTTGTATTTACCATACATACAAGCATATGCTGCAGTGTATTCAATTGTATTCTGATTCAGTGTTTTAGTTGAGACATATTTTTAGCATCTTCATAATCTCCTCCACAGGTGTTGTGGGTGAGATTCTAACTACATAAAAAATTGGGTTAAAGTTCAAATACACCCCTATGCTTATTGGGGGAAGTTTAATTTAGTCCATTTTCAACTTTACTGCATTTACTATACATACAAGCATATGCTCCAGTGTATTCAATTGTATTCTGATTCAGTATTTTGGTTGAGAGATGTTTTTAGCATTAATTTAATCTAAAAATTAAGAAAATCAATAAATAAAACTTCTTAATTTTTGGGTTTCAATTAAGAAATCAAGAAATTTAATTTTGAAATTAAAGAATTAAATTTTTTAATTTTTTATTTAAATAAAAAAATGAAGAAATTTAACCTCTAAAATTTCATTTTAGGATTAAATTGAAATTATTGAACTAAATTAAACAAAAAATTAAAAAGGGTTAAATTGAACTCTTCCAATAAACACAAGAATAAATTTAACTCTTTGCCATAAAAAATTTTTCTTTTAATTTAAAAATAAAAATATGTGAAATATTTATGCAAATCTTCTTTCTTATATACTTTTCATAACTTCAATTGGTATTTTCTAAAGTAATTAAACTTTAATAATATCAAATTGCATTTAAATAAAAAAAAATTAAGTATTTGAACTTGTAATAGATTGAGAAATCTTGTGCCCACTATCCAACCAATCTCGTTGATTTGCTAGTTAGCTTACTGATAATTTTCCAAAAAATAATAATAATAATAATTGGTTATCCATTAACCATGATTTAGTGATAATAGCAAAGAGAGTAAAGAGGTGATTTTGCACTTGATGAGAAGAGCACCTTCAAGAGAATCCAAACATGCCAAAGCTATATATATATATATATATATATATTCCCATTTCTTATGGTATCACAAGCACTCTCCTAATAATGCAAGCACAACATTTATTGATAAGCCAAAGTTCCTTTTCTATGAAGATGAAACCGAGCTGTCATTCTCCTTTCTCTTCTCCTTTCTTGTTATCGTCCGGTCCGGAGCTTTAGTCGACGATGAGATATTCAATTAATCATCCAAAGATTTCTTAGACTGAATTTTATAGAATATCAAGCTCTCACTTCTACCGTGATCGCATAAACTATGTTTGGAGGAGACTTTTAAGGTCAGATAAATATTTTTTAAAAATTAATAAAAATTATTTGGGAGGATTTTTTTTTAATTAAAAATAATTTTAGATAAGAA